>NC_056726.1:1809430588-1809730588 GCF_019279795.1 Protopterus annectens | reverse complement strand
TATGGTCTCTGATGCTTCATGTGTTGCCACTAACCTGGAGGTGTGGGTGTCCTTGATGAATATGGACACTCCCCCTCCCTTTTTGGTTTGGCCCGAGTTTTGGGGCTGAAAAGCATGATACGAGGTATAGCCTGGTAGCGCTGGGGTGCTCTCAGGAGCCTTGAACCAGGTTTCAGTTACTGCACAGACATCGATGATCTCCATACTGAAGAGTGCTTCGAGACTTCTGGCATTGAGCAGCATTACCCTTAATTTTTTTCCATTTTTGTTTTCTAAGGAGGTGGGTTTGTCTTTTGAGCCTTGCCTAAAAAAGGCACTATGGGGGAGGCAAGAGCCTTAGCCAATATCCAGAAGCCCAGTGGTGACAGATGCAAGCCGTCTCTTGTGAAGCAGCATGGCTTGTCCAGCATGTCATCCCAAGCAGACAGACATTGGTTCCCCCTAGAATGACACCAGTATTTGAGCCAATTATTAAAGCTGATCATCTTGTCTTTGTATTGTGGCATCATTTTTGGTGAGGGCAAGATGCTGCTCAGGGTCAGGGTCATACCAGCCTGGGCTACATAATCAGAGGGCTCCTCTATGTCTCTTTTCATGTAGTCCAGGGAGGTACATCTCAGGTCATTCACACCGGCATGGACAATGACGGAGTCATATTTGTACTTGCTTTAGAGTGACCTGAGTGCGTGTGTTATGTGGCGGATCCTAGCTCCAGATAGGCAGCTCACTGTTACCCTCTCCTTGTTCAGCCTGGTAAGCGGAACGTCAGTGTGTCTGACTATAGAGTCACCTATTACTAGTGTATCAGGCATGGTGTTTGGCCTTAAGGGCTGTGATTGTTTGACACACTGATTTATTGAAGTATGTGTTGCATGTGTTATGTTTTGAGGTGGTGGATTTTTGGGTGTCTGCTTTGGGAGCCTCTGTTGTTTTGGTAAGTTTTTTGTTAGAGCCTCCGAGTATGTCTTTGTGTTGTTATGTGTTTAGTTTGCAGTTGTGGCAGGTCTATGTGGGACTGGGTTTGGTGTGTGTGTGGTTACCTTCTCCTCCTGTCTGGTCTTGCCAGTCCTGAGTTGAGAGAGTTCAGCCTCCAATTTGGCTATATAGTTGCATCTCTCACATGTATTTGTGTTTGTTGGGAGGAGGAGAGGGTTGTCTGTGTACATGAGACAATTGTAGCATTGTCTCAAGATTCCCAGATTAACCAGCTGAACCGGAGAGGATGCTAGTAATCTACCACTCAACATGCTACAATATTATAAGGGAGTGCTGTGTCTTTAAGGGAAGTGGGTACTCACAGGGAAGGTAGGTGGATGTAGTGCTTACTTTAGTTAGCGAGTGCTTACTTAGAAGAGAGGTTTTGAGAACAAGTGCTAGGCTTATAATAAAGTGATTAGACTGATTATTATAAAGAGTAGAGCTTTCTTAAGGGAAAATTTGAAGAGCAGACTTGGCGGAGCCAGAAAAAGTTTAACCTTGTTTAACCGGCGCTGCGCTATGCTCACAAACGAGCAAAGCCGTGCAAATGTGGATTTTAAATGGGTAACTTCAAAAGAGCTAGAAATGGTCCAAAACAACCAATTACTACAAGCTCTTGTGCTGAGGTCACTCCTTCAGGGACAGATAGGCTGCTCAAGGCTCCCCACTCCCACTGGTGAGCAAAGAAACTTCCTTCTATCCAAGTAAGGCAATGGACAACACAGGAACTACACCACAGCCCAGAATACAGCAAAGCCTGTATACTGGTCTAAACTAGTCGAGGAGAGGCGGGAAAACAAGGATTTTTTTTGTTTTTGAGATAGAAAGCACACAGAAATGCAGGAAACAGTAATAAATCAGTTACACAGGCTAGCACACTTTAGTGGGCAGCCTCAACAGTTAAATTTAACAAATAAACAACTAACTTTCGACCAATTTTCGACTAAATGAAACTTTAAGTGTAGATAATATATAATGCAACAAACAGTTAAAAAAACAGTTTAAGCTTCTTCAAAGTAAGCAAGAGAAGGTATTTCAGGTAAAAAACAGCAAAAAATACTTAAATCAGGAAAGTAGTCGCTTTTCTCTTGTAAGTGTGAGTCCTGGAATTACGAGGAAAAAGGTGTTACTACGGACAACAGCAAGTACCAGCTATTACTGTTGTCCTTTAAAATGTTTTCCAGTGAACAAGAACCCCCACTCCCTTGAACCACAATCCCCAAAGTACTGGTATATACTAGTCAGAGTTGTGCCATACCTTGACATAAAAGGAATACCCTGAGACCCAAAGATCTTGGACTTAGTATATGTAAGTCCCCATTTTTGCATGTTTCATCTCCGTATTCCAGTAGTATGAAGTATGAGCCATGGAATTTAAAAGTATTACCTTTTGCACTGTTTTCAAGGTGCAAAATTGTTAACAGTTATGTTTTATAGCAAATGTTTAGTGGTGAATATTGTATAATTCCAGTAATAGTAAATAGAGAACTATAAACTAAAAGGTTGCAGTAATTCTTTATAACAAAACTAGAAAACGTGAGAATGAATATAATTCCTTAGGTGGAGACAGATCAAGAATTGTTCAAATATATTTTACATGTTTATAAAAGTATGTATATTTTGAAACTGGGTGAATGTTTCATTTGGTGATTGTTACTACTAATAAGACAACACCTGTCTAACGTGTTGGGAAATATGAGTCGGGAGATTAATAGAGGCAGGCAGAGGGGAAATCTCCCACATGGAGAACACTGGGGAGTGATGCCCCATGACATTTTCAGTACTAAGCAAGTCCACTTCTGCTATCAAAAGTTTGTGTTGATAAGTCCAACAGTATCAAAATCAAACTCTACATCAGCTTCAGGGGCTAGTTACTTATGGTTTAGCTGTAAGCTATTATGCAGCTTTTCAGGTGTCAAAGTGGGAAACTTGGGAGTAGTTGAAGCCTCATTGGGAACTGGTGCTGGAGTGCAGTCTTTTCGTACACTCTGATAGATTAAACACACCAACATTATTACCATCTTGCCTAATTTTGAGGCAGCGTGCAGTCTCGGTTCTATATTATATTGCTCTCTTTATGTGTTGTCAAACAGCATTCGCTGTAATGCCGTTTCGACGACACACAAAGAGGGAAATTTGAAAACAGTGAAAGCTCATGTCAGCGATTTTTTTTTCCTAGACAGCCATGACATTACCCTTTACCCACTGTAATGCAATCTCGGAGTTGGTATATTTAGTTGGGGTGTGTGGGAGGCACAGTCCCCACGTTGGGGGTGTGTGGGGGGTGAAGCCCCCCACTTTGAAATGTTTTAACTGGTGTGTTGTGTATTGTTGGTCTACCAATTTTTTTGAACAAAAATCGGTGACCTGGGGTTTCACTGTTTTTGAGTTTCGCTCTTTGTGTCGTCGAAATGCCATTCTCTGTAATGCCATTTTGACAGTATAATATAGATCCTGCAGTCTCAACATAACAAGAGACTTTACATTACTAACATAACTGCTGCTTACCCTTTGACTTATCGCATGGCAGTATGTCCAGCAGCACTGTAGTTATGGCTTTTACATTTAATTAGCTTACTGTCTTGAAACTGTATAAAATCGGTATCGCTGTTAATTTATAATATGATTATCATCCATTAATTAAATTAGGTTTCAAAATAATTTACATATTTTGCAACATTAACTTTCTATTATCCCAGTCATTTTAGGGGCCTGGTACCCCTCTAAACCTTCCCGTAAAGAACTAGGTAAGTCCACCTTAAAAGGTGTTTGGAGGTATTGCTCATCAGGCATATACTTATACTTGCATTTGAAATCATCAGGTACATACTCATGATAATATAATTGCTATTCCTTAGGTTAAAGAGCCAAGCCAAATTCCAAACTGCCCCAGTGCACTGGCTGGTGATTTTCTCAAGGTCACACAATAGACAAACTAAGATTAAGGGACTCAAATCCTACAGCAGAGGAAGAAGCCCGTTAACAGCTCATAGTCTTAATCTGTTTTTTTTTTCTCTTTTTCTAATAAACTTAGATAGTTGCCCGAATAGCAGGTCTAATGGTAGCGTGCATTTTCTGAGGGGTATAAAGACCGAAATGCAAATATCTGTAATTATTTAGACAGTTCAATCAACAATGACTTGCCAGAAAAAAACAAAAAATATTTTGACTAGAAGACCAAAAATATTAAGCTAAAATATGGACTTTTGGCAAAACTCAGAATAGTTGAGAGGCTTGGCTGCCAGACTGAAATTGGCAGAATGATGTTCAAAAACAGAGAGAAATAGAAATAGTACAACATAAAGGATGGCAGCCCACATGAACGTGCACCTACCAAGTCCGAGATTGCTCTCATCACCAACTATTTCCTTTTCTCAGAGATATGGAGATCTCGGAGTTGGTATGTAGAGTTGGTATGTATAAGTCTGCATTTTGGTCATGTACTCACTCCGGTTAGCTAAAAGAATAGTTGTCTGGTGCAAGGGGGTTGCAGAAATATTCTGTAACAGCTTTTGACATGCTGTTCACATTGTAAAATGTTTAGATGACACTTACACCTCAAGGAGGTTATCTTATGTTTTAACTGATACACCGGGCACCAGGGAACATGTATAAAATTAAGTGATACATCAAATGGGAAAGCCTAAAAAAATACTACAAAAAAAAAAAGTTCTCCTGCTTTTAAGTACAGCGGTGACACAGAATCAGTTTCACAAAATTCACAATAAAGTCAGCTGGAATAGTTCAGAAAAGAAAATGAAATAAAAAAGAAAACACTGAATGCACTTTTTTAATGTTCTGTAACGCGATCTCTTGCAGTTACGTATTGAACTAATGATTGTGTTACAGAACATCAAAAAAATAAATGCAAAATAAGAAATTATGGAGTCTGGCACTAGACTAACTTTGCAGCATATAAGCAAGGGCAATGGAGAATAGTAACTACATACCTTAAATAAAAATAAAATAAAATTCCACACAAGCACTTTATAATACCACAATAAAATAGATGCGCGCAGCAACTGATGAGAGAAAAATAGTTCCCTCAATTGCATGTTCTGTTTTTACTGCATGCAGAGGAAGGGTTTAAAGGCACTGCTGCATACATAATTTAAAGGGGTGTGTCCAGGGTGAAAGGACTGGAGGGGACGGTACCTGGGAGTTACTTCAACAGCAACATAGGGAAAAACAAGGGGCGTTATTATCGAAGTGTTGCAGCACCCATTCATTCTAGATAGCATCGCAAGATAGTTACAAGTTGGAAGATGTCTGGTAGTAATGGAGACCCATATAGGAGGGTTGAAGAAAAACAGTCAAAATTATGATTCTCACAAGCAGTAGGCATATTCTACAGTGGTAGAATCAAAAGATGGGGAGAAACATCTGTACAAAATGAGGAGACATGTTCAGAAACAAATAGTGGTCCTTTACGTTTATGAAAGCACCTCCATTACGTAGTAGTAGGGGTAATCATCCAAATGCAAACTACCAATGTTAAGTTGTCAATCTCGCCTTCATTCTTGCTTGATGGGTTCGGAGCCGATCCCTCGGCTCCGACACCTGCTTTAGCTTTAGAACGAAACTCCTTTTACCAGCTCGGCAGCCCCATATCCCATGATGCAAGGCAGGAAGTACCCAGATCTCGCTTTGTGACTTTTAAGCCCCTTTTACTTAAAACCTTTTATATTTGATAGTTTAACTTTAAACTTAATTTTTCTGACAGAAATCCCTGTCTCTTTTAAATTTTTTAGTCAGTTAATTTCCTTTTTCATCCCCCTGTTAGGTTTCCCTTTAGGTGTGTGTTGGTTTATTTTACTATATCCTTTTGGGATCAATTTAATTTAATTGGACTGGTGTGTGTGTGTTTTTGGGCACCATGTCTAAAGAGAGGGTTTCAGGGAAGATGTCTCTGACAGACGGTCACACTTCTTGCCTGTATTGTTTAGGCCCCCCTCACCACCAGGACTCCTGTGCTATTTGTCACCCTTCAGCCAGAGAGTCCTGCAGGAGAGAGAAAGAGTTGATTCTGGGGGTCTTCTTAAGCGGGGCGCCGCTCTAAGTCGGGCCCCAAAAAAAACAAAATCAACACAAGACCCAGGCTTCTGTTTGATTCTGAATCTGCTAAGCTTTCGGGCCCCGATGGCTATCGCCTATCTTCTGACCACACTGGGGTCGGTTCGGTTCCGACCGACACCACCCCGCCCATCGGGCATCCGGTGGGCTCGCTCCGGCTCCGGCTGCCACACGGCGGGCTATCGCTTCGATGGCCGACAGGGCTCCCGACTGTGACGCCGACCCGCTGGCTCGGTAGCGGGTTCTGCAGGGCGGGTCCGAGCGGTCAGGCCGTCTAGCCTCGGCCCCGATCGCCTGACCCATTCCAGGAAGAGGTATCTTCAAGGTCATCCAGGTTGTCAGACCATGACCTAGAAGAGAGTGGAGTCAGTTGCTCAAGTCACAGGTACTGGCCCAAATGCTACACAGTCCGTCTCAGCAGGCGACTGTTGGTCCAACAGTTCCTCCTTCAACTCTACCCCAGAGTTTGGAGTTGGAGTCTTGCTGGAACTTCTGTTCCTTCAGCCCCTACTCTTATCTCCTCTTCCTTAGAGGGATTCGTGGTCGGGCTTCCATGGTCTCCTCTGACCTCGACATCTGCCTCGGAGACTTCCTGGAGTTCCTAGCTCTTCTGCCTGGGAGGGGAGCATGAGGTGATGAAGAGTGTACTGGCCACTGGTATCAGTCAGCAGTCTCTTCCCGTAGCTCCTCCCTCTATTGTACCTGTTGACATCTCTGCCACTTCTCTTGCTACAGGACCCAGAGCCTCAGGTTTCCCCATTGGGAATTTCCCCTCTTCGAGGATTCTCCTGATGTTGAGATCCTCCTAGGAAGAGGGACTTTAAGAGGGAAGCATAGTACTCTCCCTGGTCTGTCACTGATACTGACTTTGATGAGTCAGAGGGATCCCCTAGATCTCTGAGGATGTCTCCTTCTCAGACATCCTAGAACTTCTGAAACAGAGGGAAACTGGCCTCCAACAATCCCTCTGAGGATGAGTCAGTATACCTAGAGGCGTTGGATCTCGCCTCCACCTCCTGGGTGTCTCCTGCAGGTTATGGACAGCTCCTGACTCTGTAGAGCCAGTCCTAGGGAGGCCTAAAAAATTTATACTGCCCCTAGTGACAAACAATTCCTTACAAAGGGTGTCCCGCTGATGCCATGGTGGTAAGGAACTTGCAGATCCTTCATCCTCCTAATAAGGACTCTAGGACCATGGATAGGCAGCGGATGTTTTCCCTCAGCGACCTTTGCCATGCGTGAATTATCTTTCTTTTGTTCCACCTTCAGAGAGAGAGATATCCTGAAGGGCTGGGAGAAGTAGTTCAGGATCCTACAGCTGCAGGGGCCCAAGAAAGATTGCTCAATTCCATTGCTAACTCCTCCATGCGGCTAATATCTTATGCTGCTGATGGCCTGGATAAGGCGTCCTTCACAAATTCTCCCTTTGATGGGTCAGCTTTGTTTGGCCCTCAGGTGAAGGAAACCTTGACCAGGTGTGAGCAGGAGACTCTTTCTGCTGTTGGAGTCTAGGCCTTATCCCAAAGGACAGAAGGGTGGGAAGACCTAGAGGCAGAGGGGTAACAACAACAGGCACGCTCTCTAGAGGCAGAGGGGTCGAAGAACCAGGGCAACAGGGAGTCTCTTCCTGAAAGCCTTTTCAGCATCCCTGAGGTGTTGCCCGGCTGTCCCTCCCCCAGCAGTCGGGGGAAGATTATCACTGTACCCAGAAGCCTGGCATTCAAGACAGATGGGTACAATCATATCAAGGGTTACATAATTCCTTTCGAGGAAAGTCCCTTCCCTCAAGTCCCTTCCAGATGTACCACCCGGTCTAAGGGACATTGCAGAGTTAGAGATCAAACTACTGCAAAAGAGCCATTCAGCCAGTCACAATAGACCATTCAGAGCCGAAATCTACTCAAAGGTTCTTTTGGTCCCCAAAAGGCGGAGACTGGAGACCAATATTGGATCTCAGCAGACTCAACAAGTCTGTCAAGAAGACAAGATTCGAATGGTCACTCTTTCAGTCAATTCTGCAATGGTCCTTCTTACAGAAGGACAACTGGATGTGCTCAATAGATCTTCAGATGCATATTATCATCACAAAAAAACAGACGCCTCCAGGATTTCTCCCGCTCTCGGCTGGGGTCCCATTCAGTTCCAGTTCAGCCTGCCCTTTGGTCTCACTACAGCCCCCAGAGTGTTCACCAAATGCATGGCAGTGGTCACGGCTCACCTGAGCTGGCTCCTGTCAGCCACCACCAGGCATCAGCTTATACAAGCCAGGGATTACACAATAGACCTTTGTTCTCATTTGGGCATCTCAGTCAACTAAAGTCATCCTTATCGCCCTGCCAGTCTATTACCTTCATACTTAAACACTGTTGATGTCAGCTACCCTTACAGAACAAAGAGTTTCAGACATTCAGACTCATGTCAGGATCATTCTGGCCAGCAAAAGGTACAGGCCAGAATGGTTCTAAAGGTATTAGGTCTTATGGCTGCGGCCATCACTCTTCTTCCTGGCTCGATTCTACATCCTTCAGTGGATGCTGTTCACACAGTGGTCATACCAACAACTCCCAATCGTCACCATTCTGGTGGTGACAACAACATCTAGAACATCTTGCTTGGGGGATCACATCGTCTCAAGGTTCACCAAGGCAGGTGCCCCGATAGCCACTGTCACCACGGATGCCTCCCTGATCGGGTGGGGGTCATTATCAGGGCAGGATGGTTCATGGGGCGTGGCAACCGTTCAAGTACCATCTGCACATAAATGTCCTGGAGATGAGAGCAGTGCTTTTAACGTTGCAAGCCCTCAACGACTTTCTTCCAATTGCAGTCCACACAGACAACATGTCTGTAGTTTGGTATATCAACAAACAGCCCTTGTGTCAGACTATGGCAATGGGCGATCTCCTCTCATCGGTTTCTGGTACTGGGAAAACCAACATTATAGCGGACAGATTGAGCAGAGCTATTCTCATGCCTCGTGGTCTCTCAAGCAATCCATAGCGGAAGAGATTTTTCTGGAATGGGGTCCAAAACAGCAAATGTCCAGACTTCTTCAGCCTCTTCCCTCTATCAGGCCATCCCCCAGAGCCTGACTGACAGGATTGGCCCCCCAGGACTTTTTTTGCCTTCTCCCCATCTCCCCCTCCAGTCAGGTGATCCAGAAAAGCTACGAGAGCCAAATTGATTCTCATTGCCCTCCTCTGGCCTCTGGCCTCGACAAGTTTGGTTCCCGTTCCTCCCTTTTGTGCAGCTTGGGTGCATCTGGACCCAGTGCCAGATCTACTGATTCACCAAGTCAATCCCTTCTCTCAACCTCACAGCATGGTTGCTCCACTTCCTCCTAGCCAGGCTTCCTTTTTGATCTCTTAGAGTTAGAGATATCATAATAAACTTCACACTAAAATCCTCTAGGGATTTCCCAAAATATTGATCCTTTACTGCCCCTGTTCAAGCAGTTCTGGACTTCTTAGCAGAGATTTTTCATGCAGGCTCTCTTCTTCCACAGTCAGAGTTCAGTTGGCTGCTATTTCTAATTTTCATGTTGGGATAGCAGATCATAATATTATGTCCCATAGGCTCTGCAGGGCCCTTCTTGAAAGAATTTTTCCTACTAGCCCCCAATCAGGAAATCCTCCTCCTCAGTGGGATCTAAATTTAGTGCTGACATCCTTGATTCTTCCCCTTGAGCCAGCTGTTTCTTGTTCCCTGAAATATCTTTCTTGGAAAACTTTATTCCTAGTGGCTATTACATCTGCCAGGAGGGTGTCTGAACTTCATGCTCTTCGGGTTCGACCCCCTATTTGATTTTTCACAAAGACAGAGTATCTTTGAGAACTAATCCATCATTTTACCTAAGGTAAAACAATCTGAATCAATCCATTGATCTCCTGTATTTTTCCTAACTATTCAGATAGAGCTGAACAAAAGCTACATTATCTTGATGTCCACCGTCAGCTTAGATATTATTTGGACAGAACAAAAATTTAGGAAATCTGATCAACTTTTGTTTCCTATGCGGATAATAAAAAGGCCTTCCTGTTTCTAAAGTGACTTTGTCCAGATGGCTTTCTTGGTCATCACTGAAATTTATACGATCAGGGGAAAACAGCTGTGCTCAAAACCTAAAAGCACATTCAACTAGGAGTTTAGCTACTTCTACAGCCTTTCAAGCTAGACTACCTTTAGACACTATTTGTGCAGCGCCACTTGGGCCACTCCTCACACTTTTGTTTCCCATTACAAATTGGACTTGGCCTCCAGGGACAGAGCCAGTTTTGGCTCTACAGTCCTCAAGAGTTTGTTCCATTGAGCCACCCAGGATAGAGGTGCTAGGGGCCTTGGTCCCATCAAGCAAGAATGAAGGAGATTGACAACCTCCTTCCCCTGGCCTGGACAGACCTTGTATAAGAAACTATAATGCTAAAGACCATTTAGACCTGGTCCTTTTTCCATCTGTAAGTTTCTTCTTCCTTTGGGAAGTATTGTTTATGCTTGGTGTTATTGCCCTTTTGTCAACAAACGAGATCTGGGTACTTCCTGCCTTGCATCATGGGATATGGGGCTGCCTCGAGCTGGTAAAAGGAGTTCTCGAGCTAAAGCAGTGTGAGTCGGGAGCGAGGAGGGCGGCTCCGAACCCATCAAGCAAGAAAGAAGGCGAGAGAAGACAACTAACATGGAACGTTATGGTAGGTACATAACTTCTTATTAATAAACATACATCTGCACTGAGTGTGTTTTTACTTCCTTAGCAGTATTTTTTTTCTCTTTGGAATGACTGTAACTTTACTGCCCTAAGTTGCATTTTCTAAATGTTTTCTTAGAACTCTTGCAAGTTACCAAAGCTACGAGCCTACATTTAATTTTTTATACATTGTTTTAACACCATAACTCCAAAAGGTATAGTTACCTACTTGTAGGAGTGATTCAGGAGTAACATTTGATTAAGTGACTTCTTTATAAAAAAGCTGAGGGAATGAAACCCATGGCTGTAAGATAACACTTGTTATCTAATAGTCTTAACCTTTTTTGTTGTTGTTTTTGCAGTCTCTCTACAATCTGGCAAACATTTATTTATTTTTTTTTTAACTTTACCATTTTAAAATGCATGGTAGTCCATTTTCATCTTGCCTTCTTTGTGACCTCACCATATGAAATATTGCATTGTCATTGCATTTTTCAATCCTAAGAGATGATTTTACAAGTAGCAGAAAAAAAATCTCCACACAGCATATGCAAAATTGCTTTTTTTTCTGATGGTGTAGTAGAATGACATATGCTAAATGTTTTATCAGACAATACCACAGAATGAAGATGTTGGATGTTTTTGGAAAAATATTTATGTATGTACAACTGTCAATCTTGTATTGATGCATAGATGTCTTATAACTTCAGTAGTTTCTGGTATCGTGATGTAAAACCTTTTACATTCTGGCAGATAGATTCAGTGCAAACTTCACCCCCCTCTCACCCCCAAAAGGGCCCACAACAATACTGGAAAAGTGTAGTTTCCCCGGAAATCACAGACGCACAGGTGAAAACAGCCCTTTCAAAAGCCAAAAGCACAGCGTCAATGGGGCCAGATGGTGTCCCAGGCTGCATCTTGCATGAACTACAGAACGAACTAACCCCCCACCTAAACACCCTGTTCAACCTCAGCCTCTCCACAGGCTACGTGCCCATAGAATGGCGCACAGCAACGGTTATTCTGCTCCACAAAGGAGGGGCCACAACTGACCCTGGTAACTATTGCCCCATAAACCTGACTAGCCTGGTCTGCAAGGCTATGGAGCGCATCATCATGGAACTCATTAACAAAGACATTGGGAACCTCCAAACACTTGACCGACCCAGTTCGGCTTTGTTAAGGGCAGATCATGCCTACTAAACCTGGTTGACTTCTTCGAGACAGTCACCAAGGCCATAGATGAGGGGAAGGTAGTTCACACAGCCTACCTTGACGTCGTCAAGGCTTTTGACACCATTCCCCACTCGGGAATTATAGAAAAACTCACCAGCCTGAACATAAACCCCTACATCATGAAATGGGTTGTCAACTGGCTTACAGGCAGAACTCACAAGGTAAGAATAGCGGGCTCCAGGTCTGACTCTACACCAGTCACAAGTGGTGTCCCACAAGGCACGGTCCTGGGACCCCTACTGTTCGGCATATACTTCTGAGAAGTACAGGCAAAAACAGGAGGACTATGGCTAACCAAGGTCGCCAATGACTGCAAACTGGGAGCCATAATTGACTTTCCGGCTGACACAGACATTCTCCAAAAGGGCCTTACTGAGACTGACACCTGGTGTCAAAGTCATGGTCTCAAGCTAAATGCCAAAAATGCATAGTCATCCTGTTTGGGAAAACAAAACACCCATGAATTACCACATAGGTAGCAGCCCCCTTAATACAGAAGAGGTAATAAGAGATCTGGGGACCCAGGTAGATAGTAATCTCTCCTTTGACAATCATATTGCCAAAGTAGTTAGGAAATCCTTCTATGTAGCCCACCTAATTACTAAAGGGTTCACATCTAGAAATAAAGAGGTTATAGTGCCCCTCTACTCATCACTCATCAGTCCCATCATAGAGTACAATACCCCGTTTGGGATGTACCTCACAAGACACTTCCACCATCTGAAAAGACCACAAAGGTACCTCACCAAGAGGATTACTGGTCTCAAACATATGTCCTATGCAGCCCAACTGGAAAAACTCCAGCTGTACTCAGTGGCATATAGCTTACTCAGAGGTGATCTCTGCCTGACGTACAAAGCCATGTCCAACTCAGAATTGATGGACATGCTCCACCTAAAGAAATCCAGGTCACTGCGAGCCACTCACTCTAGTGAGCTAAACCTCACCAAAACAATAAATAGAACATGCTGGAGGGATAGATTCCTGTCACAGAGACTCCCCATGCTTTGGAACAAAATTCCTAACTACATTAGGCAGAGCCCCTCACTAACACTCTTCAAGAGAAACCTTGACGAGTGGATGGGTAACAGAAAATACACCCCTGGGATCACTTCATTGGTTCTTCTTGGCAGAGGCTCAGTTAATTAATCAATGGGGCGGCAAAAGCTGACACACTCTGGCTAGGCTTATAAATGCCCTCGGGCAGATAGCCTAGTACCTACTTATGAACCTATGATGCTCATTTTCACAGTGCTTAAGTAAGCCTACCACTCTCTAAAGTTTGTTATGAGAATCACAGCAAAATAAGTTAGCATACAATCAGACCACAGATCTATCAGCATTCATCATGTAGTCAGTATTATTTATACTGTTTGTACAGGGATGTGGCACCCCTTAACTCCCACTCCCATCTAGTGCTGAAAGGAATGCCCCAGACTTTTGATGTACTTACTAGCTATCAAATGCATATTTTGAGTTTCTTGAATAATGTTCAGAATCTAATGTGTTCATATTGTATGTCTAAAAAATGATGTGACAAACCCAGTTAAAAATAAGCAAAACTGAATCGGTAAACATAAAAGTAAAATCTACTCCTAAAACTGCTTAACAGCTTCAGAAAGAAATGGTGTCTGGAGTCTATTAACATTCTAGTTTTAATGAAGCAAAAATAGTTCCAGGCCACCAGTGGGATGAATCTTCAGTTCTTTTATTTAAATCCAACAAATAAGCGCTTTCGTCTACAAAATGAGACTTCTTCAGATAAAACAGTACTGGTGTAACTCATAATTTATATAAAATGCCTTAATTAACCTAATTAACTAATAAACAAAATTTTAAAGCTCCACCACCAAGTGGTTTCTGGCTCTTTGGTTGCTATACCCAACATTACAAACATCAAAAGTTTAGAAAATTCATTAATGGAATTAAAAAAGTGATATAAAAAGTTGTGTAGAACAATCATTATGTAAAAAATAAAACTTTAATCTTAATTATATTTTTGATATTTAATGTAGCCCTTTATACACTAAAATGCTGTAAACTACAACAGTGGAATCACGCTCTACCTGCTCTCTCTGCTAAAATAGCCTTAATACTAATGTATTCATTCAGGCCTGGACTAATATTAGCCTTCAGCCTCAATTGCCATCTAAGTTCGCTATTGAGTAATATATTCCTCATGTCACCTCCTCTGGGGTTATTTTTAACCAGGTCAATAATCCCAAACTTGAAACCACTAAATGAAGTACAAAGAACTGAATGTTTGTAAAGGGCACTGGTTTCTTTCCTATTTCTAATGTCGTATATGTGTTCATATATTCTATCTTTCAGTGCCCTTTCAGTTTTTCCTATGTAAAATGATGAACACTTTGTGCAAATAGCCAAATTATACCAACATCTTGGTTTGACAATTACCCCTAGAAAATTTAACTGTACTACCTAAACCATTTTTCAATTTGATAAATTCTTCTTTGAAAATATGTGAACATTGCCCACACCTACCACATGAACTGGTTGTTTTTTTTGATAGTGTCTAAATTATTACCCTTCTCAAGCAACCTTTTAAAATTAATTCCTGTCTTATATGTAAAATGAGGTCTATTACCTACCACCTCATAAACTTCTTTGTTGGTTTTTAGTATGGACCAATTAGTTTCCACTATTTTTGTAAACAAGTCAGAAAACCCATTATACTCAGTAACACATGCCCCTAAAAAGTTTCTTGTCTCTTTCTCAGGTTCTACTACTTTTGTGAAAGGTTGACCTAATAAGGCCTTATATTTGGTCCCCCAACCATTGTAGACTTCCTCCAAAATTTTACCAACCATTTCTCTTGGGTATCCTCTCTCTACAAACTTTTCACCCAAGAAATTAAATTTGTATAATAGGTCCTGATAGTCAGATGTCATCCTCACTATCCTAACAGCCTGTCCCTTAATGAGGCTTCTTTTTTGATGAAATGGGTGAAAACTGTCATGGTGCAAATAACTATTGCACCATGTATTCTTACGAAAGATCCTGGACTTAAAACCCTGTGGTACTTTGCTGATGGTGATGTCCAGATAGTTAATACTCTGGTCTTCAACATTATGTGTGAATGAAAGGAAATCAGTGGTATGGTTTAAATAATGAATGAATTCCTCCATATTTTCTTTTGACCCTTCCCAAATCACAAAAATGTCGTCCAAAAATCTCAAATAACACTTAATTTGCTTCCTATATCTACTTTTTAATATGTGTCTTTCTTCCCATTCTAACATCACCAAATTGGCGTAAATGGGGGCACAAGCTGCCCCCATAGCTACGCTGCTAACTTGTCTATAGTACTCTCCTTGGAAGCCAATATAATTATTGTCTAGTACGACCTCCATAAGTTCCAGTATCAATAATTTTTGGTCGTGGGGTACATCTAGGTGCTTATGAATACTTTCTTCAAAAAATTCAAAACCCTCCAATCTGGGAATACATGTAAATAAATCCTTTACATCTATGGTTAAAAATTTACATTCTTCAGACCACAGGTCATTGTTTATTTTACCAAGAAAGTCCCAAGAATCCTTAATCAAATGTTCTTGCTTTACAACTATATTTTTAATAGTTTTATCAATATAGACTGCTAGGGGATGGGTTTTAGAATTTTTTGCTGAGACTATTGGCCTAAATGGGGGCTCTAAAATGGATTTATGAACTTTTGGTACTCCAAAAAATTGTGGAATAATAGGATGTAATTGCCTCAAATAATGGTATGTCGTTTTCTCAACTCTATTTTCAATCAAATATTCATCCAAAAGGGAGTCAATCCTCCTGTAGGCTATTTGTATCTCATTGTGTGACACTGAAGTGTAGGTATTCAAATCCATCAGGATGTTAGTTAGAACATTATTATATTCCTCATGGTTATACAAAACCACTCCCCCGCCTTTGTCCGGCTTCATAATTCTGATGTTGTTTTGTGCTTTTAAGACGTCTAACAAACCCTCTTCTTCCTTATTCAAATTATGATGTTGCCTTTCCTTTCTATTTTTCATATATGCCTCATAAATCTCTTTCGTAACTATATTCTCAAATGCATATATAGCTGGATGCAAAGGGAGGTTGTAGGTGCTGTTCCTAACCAATCCTATATTTAAAGTGGAACTTTCATTCACTGTTTTTTTATGAATTAATTTGAGATTTAATTTTCTAAGGTATAACTTCAGTTCCAGTAAAATGTGGGCTAAATCCCCATACTTTGATCTAACAAACTTGAATCCCTTCGAAAATAAGTCAAAATGTTTTTTCTCCAACTCTGTAGATGTATAGTTAAAAATTTTGAAACCTTTATATTCAAAAACGATACTATTGGTGTCTTGTGTAATGTTGTTTATCTGCCCTTCCTCCCCATATTTTTCCATCCATAATTGTTCCCATATGAATTCATTGGAAGGCCAAGGTCTGAGGGGATTTGGGCCTTGCTTGCCAGACGTTCTGATCTCCTGGGGCCTAAAAATGGTTCAATAGGCTCTGAAGAAGAGTCTAGTTCGTCCAAAACCCTGTTGTCAACACCCCTCCCTGTTCATTTCTATCTTGAAAATGGGGTCTAAAAGAATTACTAGGTACATCAGTGTCATGATAGTTTAATGGCGCCCTTTCATACAATTTGTTTTTATTATTGTAATTCTTAAAATTGTTAATAGGCCCTGGGTACATCTTACCCTTGGTATATTGCTCCTTATCTCTAATAAATTTCTTTTGTTTCCTAGCAAAAACCTTATTTATCCTACTATCTGTTCTTTTTAAAACCTTAATATATAGGTATTTATTTTCATCAAATAACAAGTCCTTAGAAATGTCGTCATTTAGTTTGTTTAAATCAATTAACAAACTATTCAACAAGGTCTCGTTATGTTTGATAAGTTTCAGAATTAAACCAAATCCACATTCATCAAAAAAATCATGAAAATCTTTTAAAACAACATCTGAATAAGTAATTCCAAAAGGATATTTAAAAAATCTTAGTCCCTGAGGGACTATCTTATGACCAAGACAATTATGCAAGTAACGGTTATCAATTTGTACATTTATATTTAAACATTTTTTCAAAGGAAAAAAATCATGTCCCTTAACGTAGGAACATTCGTATCATTCAAATTGTTTCCTTTAGTATTAAGTAAATCATGTTTTACAGTAGGTGATGTACTAAAGTCAAAGTTTTTGTCCAAAATGTCTTTTAAACGAAAAGGTTGTTCACTGCCCTCTGAGGAACTTGGCTTAGGTTCCATAACATTAACCGCTTGTTTTTTAGCGCATGAAAGTGCGTGAAAAACAGTACCTTTTAATTTAAAATTGGTCTGTTGCATCGTCCGCTCCTTTTGCTCCACAGAAGGGACCTGTGCATCCTTCCGACTGCGTGGAGATAGCGAAACCCCTTCATTTCTGCTTACATTACTCCGTTCGTTGTCCCTGGCGTTAACCCTAATTCCACCATTGCTCTCAAATCGTGAGCGTGGAGATGACGTTGAAAACAGCGTTGAGACACAGTCAGAATTAATACAAGGTACGTTGGCTCCCTCTACTGGCTCGACTTGATTAAACAAGTCAATAAGCCTAGTAAGATCTCCTCTAAGGGTAGCCAACTCTTCACGTACTTTAGACACTTCCTGTTGTGTCTTAATGATACTGCTCGGGCTAAAAACATTGTCTAGTCCAATAATTGTGGAATCATTTAAAGATCCTTCCATAATAGTAGCACCAGTGTTCAAACAAAATCTTGACCATACACCAGCAACCTGTGGAACCAGTAAAAGTCACTAAACCAAACGAGACAGTCCAAACATAACGAGACCTTGTTGAATAATTTGTTAATTGATTTAAACAAACTAAATGACGACATTTCTAAGGACTTGTTATTTGATGAAAATAAATACCTATATATTAAGGTTTTAAAAAGAACAGATAGGATAAATAAGGTTTTTGCTAGGAAACAAAAGAAATTTATTAGAGATAAGGAGCAATATACCAAGGGTAAGATGTACCCAGGGCCTATTAACAATTTTAAGAATTACAATAATAAAAACAAATTGTATGAAAGGGCCCCATTAAACTATCATGACACTGATGTACCTATTAATTCTTTTAGACCCCATTTTCAAGATAGAAATGAACAGGGAGGGGGTGTTAACAACAGGGTTTTGGATGAAATGGACTCTTTTTCATAGCCTATTGAACCTTTTTTAGGCCCCAGGAGATCAGAACATCTGGCAAGCAAGGCCCGAATCCCCTCAGACCCAGGCCTTCCAATGAATTCATATGGGAACAATTATGGATGGAAAAATATGGGGAGGAAGGGCAGATAAACAACATTACACAAGACACCAATGGTATAGTTTTTGAATATAAAGGTTTCAAAATTTTTAACTATACATCTACAGAGTTGGAGAAAAAAATTTGACTTATTTTCGAAGGGATTCAAGTTTGTTAGATCAAAGTATAGGGATGTAGCCCACATTTTAGTGGAACTGAAGTTATACCTTAGAAAATTAAATCTCAAATTAATGCATACAAAAACAGTGAATGAAAGTTCCACTTTAAAGGATTGGTTAGGAACAGCACCTACAAACCCCCCTTTGCATCCAGCTATATATACATTTGAGAATATAGTTACGAAAGAGATTTATGAGGCATATATGAAAAATAGAAAGGAAAGGCAACATCATAATTTGAATAAGGAAGAAGAGGGTTTGTTAGAGGCCTTAAAAGCACAAAACAACATCAGAATTATGAAGCCGGACAAAGGCGGGGGAGTGGTTTTGTATAACCATGAGGAATATAATAATGTTCTAACTAACATCCTGATGGATTTGAATACCTACACTTCAGTGTCACACAATGAGATACAAATAGCCTACAGGAGGATTGACTCCCTTTTGGATGAATATTTGATTGAAAATAGAGTTGAGAAAATGACATACCATTATTTAAGGCAATTATATCCTATTCCACAATTTTTTGGAGTAGCAAAAGTTCATAAATCCATTTTAGAGCCCCCATTTAGGCCAATAGTCTCAGCAAAAAATTCTAAAACCCATCCCCTAGCAGTCTATATTGATAAAACTATTAAAAATATAGTTGTAAAGCAAAAACATTTGATTAAGGATTCTTGGGACTT
The DNA here is from genome assembly GCF_019279795.1 of Protopterus annectens. Taxonomy (NCBI): domain Eukaryota; kingdom Metazoa; phylum Chordata; order Ceratodontiformes; family Protopteridae; genus Protopterus; species Protopterus annectens. The sequence continues at coordinate 1,809,711,473 of NC_056726.1, read as the reverse complement.
TCTTGGTAAAATAAACAATGACCTGTGGTCTCAAGAATGTAAATTTTTAACCATAGATGTAAAGGATTTATTTACATGTATTCCCAGATTGGAGGGTTATGATTTTTTTGAAGAAAGTATTCATAAGCACCTAGATGTACCCCACGACCAAAAATTATTTATACAGGAACTTATGGAGGTCGTACTAGACAATAATTATATTGGCTTCCAAGGAGAGTACTATAGACAAGTTAGCGGCGTAGCTATGGGGGCAGCTTGTGCCCCCATTTATGCCAATTTGGTGATGTTAGAATGGGAAGAAAGACACACACATTAAAAAGTAGATATAGGAAGCAAATTAAGTGTTGTTTGAGATTTTTGGATGACATTTTTGTGATTTGGGAAGGGTCAAAAGAAAATATGGAGGAATTCATTCATTATTTAAACCATACCACTGATTTCCTTTCATTCACACATAATGTTGAAGACCAGAGTATTAACTATCTGGACATCACCATCAGCAAAGTACCACAGGATTTTAAGTCCAGGATCTTTCGTAAGAATACATGATGCAATAGTTATTTGCACCATGACAGTTTTCACCCATTTCATCAAAAAAGAAGCCTCATTAAGGGACAGACTGTTCGGATAGCGACGATGACATCTGATTATCAGGACCTATTATACGAATTTAATTTCTTGGGTGAAAAGTTTGTAGAGAGAAGATACCCAAGAGAAATGGTTGGTAAAATTTGGGAGGAAGTCTACAATGGTTGGGGGACCAAATATAAGGCCTTATTAGGTCAACCTTTCACAAAAGTAGTAGAACCTGAGAAAGAGACAAGAAACTTTTTAGGGGCATGTGTTACTGAGTATAATGGGTTTTCTGACTTGTTTACAAAAATAGTGGAAACTAATTGGTCCATACTAAAAACCAACAATGAAGTTTATGAGGTGGTAGGTAATAGACCTCATTTTACATATAAGACAGGAATTAATTTTAAAAGGTTGCTTGAGAAGGGTAATAATTTAGACAATATCAAAAAAGCAACCAGTTCATGTGGTAGGTGTGGGCAATGTTCACATATTTTCAAAGAAGAATTTATCAAATTGAAAAATGGTTTAGGTAGTACAGTTAAATTTTGTGGGGGTAATTGTCAAACCAAGATGTTGGTATATTTGGCTATTTGCACAAAGTGTTCATCATTTTACGTAGGAAAAACTGAAAGGGCACTGAAAGATAGAATATATGAACACATATACGACATTAGAAATAGGAAAGAAACCAGTGCCCTTTACAAACATTCAGTTCTTTGTACTTCATTTAGTGGTTTCAAGTTTGGGATTATTGACCTGGTTAAAAATAACCCCAGAGGAGGTGACATGAGGAATATATTACTCAATAGCGAACTTAGATGGCAATTGAGGCTGAAGGCTAATATTAGTCCAGGCCTGAATGAATACATTAGTATTAAGGCTATTTTAGCAGAGAGAGCAGGTAGAGTGTGATTCCACTGTTGTAGTTTACAGCATTTTAGTGTATAAAGGGCTACATTAAATATCAAAAATATAATTAAGATTAAAGTTTTATTTTTTACATAATGATTGTTCTACACAATTTTTTATATCACTTTTTTAATTCCATTAATGGATTTTCTAAACTTTTGATGTTTGTAATGTTGGGTATAACAACCAAAGAGCCAGAAACCACTTGGTGGTGGAGCTTTAAAATTTTTAAATTTTGTTTATTAGTTAATTAGGTTAATTAATGCATTTTATATAAATTAAGAGTGGCACCAGTACTGTTTTATCTGAAGAAGTCTCATTTTGTAGACGAAAGCACTCATTTGTTGTTGGTTTTAAATAAAAGAACTGAAGATTCATCTCACTGGTGGCCTGGAACTATTTTTACTTCATTTTTGCTGGTTTGGACTGTCTCATTTGGTTTAGTAACATTCTAGTTTACTTTGGTTAACTCTGTTCCCAACCGATGAACCTTGCCTCGTCCTACATTTTCTGTGATTTGTGTAATGAGCCTGTGACCCACCAACAATATTACTTTTGCAGACATCGCTGTCTACAGATTTTCCATTCAGCTGGTCTGACACTGGCATTTGTGTGGCAGTTTTCCATGTTTTGTGTTACTGAATCTGCAGAGGATACTGCAACAGTTTTGTTTGCTTTAATGAGGCAGCAAGCCATTACATACAATCATTTACCCAACCTCTTTTTTTTTCAGTATTGTTAAAGACATCTTAAGTTGCTTGTGTAATTTTTAAATTGGTGGTCAGTTATGGATGTGTTCCTTAAATGACTTTGACAAACCAGTAGGGAGTGCAGGTTACGACTGTATTTAACTTGTAGTGCAAAAACAGTTACAAAGAGCTGGAAGTTGTGTATTGACATGGAGAACAGAGTGCTTTTCAAACATTCATTTTTGTGCGAATGCAACAAAGACAATACTATGTCAACTTCTTAAGTTATGCACGCTACTCAGAGAGATCTGTATAATAAAACATTGCCTCCATTTCTACAGTCGATATCCAGTCAGGAATCATTGTGTTTTTTTACTATCTTAAAAGCATATGTAACCTTTGGTGGAAGGACAGTCTTAAACCCAAATGCATTATCAAATAAATTATTTTGTTACCCGTACTAGTAAATTAAACTTTAATGTATGTTTACTACAGTTGTCTATTTTATAAATCCAATAAGCCACTTGGTGGGTGTTCACTGCGCACATCTACCGAACTCCCAATTTCTAAGGCACGTACCCTTTAGACTTATTCTCCCCCATTTCAGTGGTGCAACCACTACATGCATTACTGTGTCCTCACTAAATGTATAAAAAATACTAAGCTGTTTTAAAAGAATAGAGAGTTATATTATAAATTGTAATATTTTTAATTCTTAAATTGATATGGTCACTATTGTAGATTTTTTTTGTTTTGCTAGTCAAATAATGCTGTTGATGGTACATGCCTTCCTCTAGCTGTGCTTTTTATAGAACCACAACGCTCCTAACCTGTGCTGCTTCCAATGCCTTAAGTGAAATCAAAACAACTATCTCTCAGCAACTGTATTCCACCATCCACTGCAGATTAGACATGTGGAAAAGGCTTCAGCTGGACCTGAATCTTTCTGTACCTGTACAAATGCATTGAAATACACAGTTTTTGTTGCAGATGTATACATAGGTTATTGACAGGAGAAAAGCATCACTATAAATTAACCTTTTAATTCAGGCAGAGCTTACTGTACCCCAGGCTGGTTATACTCATTCTCTAGATGTGGCAGTGGCCTTAGTTACAGTTTGTTTTTAGATTGATTTGATAGAGACATTTTGAATCAGAATTTTGCAGATATGTGAAAGGTAAACAACATACCTATGATCGGCAGGCTGTGCTTTCAGGGTGAGGAAAACATGAGAAAAATAGCAGAAGCAGATCCTGCCTACTTGTTGCTGCCTTCTGATGGCTCAATCCTAATAAAAAGGCAGCATGAGTTTAAACAGTTACCCTACAATTGGTTGAGGTTTGAACTTGCTTAATTTAACTCATTGTTGCATTTGCCTGAATATAAACTGGAAGAGGTTTAAACTTGTCAGTTCATTTTCTTAATGTTGATCCAGTGGTGCCTGTAGAGAATATTTGTGCGCCTGTGGTGATTCAGTTTGTGATAACATTTCCCTTTTCTCTAGAATTGTGTGACCATGGAGTTAGTATAAGTAAGGAGGTGGGTGTGGGAGCAAAGCCCTCCTTTTTTGGTGTGTTTTGTTGAGCTGAGGTTTTGACTAATGTGTTTTGTTCAATTGAAACTTTAGGAAATGTTTACTCCATGAAATGTATGGAAACCATTTAAATATTGAAAGTGTATATGTTAAAAGATAATGAGTGTACCTGATCTGACCTGCACTGTGCCAGGTTTAGAAAAAGAATATAAAGGAGAAAGTTGTTTACAGTACAGCTGTATTAAAATAATGACATAAAATAAAAATATTCGTACAGTTTAGTTTTTAAAAGTTTAGGATATTATGTTACATGAGAGCTACGTGGCACTAGTTTCTCCATTTATATTAATTATCTGTTGCAGTTCATAACTTAATGCAGGCTGGCAAACACTGCTTTTGTAAAACAAGATTTCAGCTTTCTCTGTGTTGATTGGTGAAGATGAATGTTCCCTGTTTACTTACATTTTCACTTAAGCAAACCTGACAGCCACAGACAGTGCACTGTTAGTCATTATAGGTAGTGCAGGCTGCCTGACGGAGCTTCTTCACTCTTGTCTGCCTTGTAATTCTCTTTCCATAAAGTAATGCAGAACTCCGGTCACATAGGTTCATAGGTGTTTACTAGGCTAATGACCACGAGGGCCTTTTTAAGCCCAGCCATGCATCCCAAATCTCTGACAAGTTCTGCTTCCCTTGATAAGTGTAAGCATGGGCCTGGGAGATGAACCATTTACGGGTTACCTGTTTGCATTAGAGACATAGGTGTCAAACCAGGGATGAATTTCCGGTTTCCCATCTAATTGTCCAAGTTGCACTTGAATTGGGTTAGGGAGGAACTATGCTTCACATGGATGGGGAGCCTGTTCCACAGATGGGGTAGTCCTGAGATACATACCTATCTCTCCAGCAGGTCCTATTTATATCACAGGGAAGGTTTAAGTCTTTAGAATGGGTAATTCTGCTACTGTTTGTTGTGTGGATATGCAGGAGGTCCATCAGAGTGGGGTCTGACAATGCTCTGTATGCCAGGCATAGATCTTCCCTCAAAATCCTGTAGGAGACAGAATACAGGGATAGGGCCATGAGGCGGTCTGCACAGGACATATTACTTACACCCTGTATTCTTTTAGTGAGAAACCTCCGTGGACATTCCAGTTGTTGGATATGCCTGGTTAGGTACATACCAAAGGGTGCATTGTACTCAATGATAGGTCTGATGATTGCCAAATACAGTGGAACAATGACTTCCTTGGACTTAGAATGCCATACCTTTGTTTATAAGTTGTGCAACATAGAATGATTTCCTCACCACTGTGGACACGTGATTATCAAAGGCTAGATTACTGTCTATGTGTATACCCATAATATTGTCTTAAAATAGAAAAAAAGAAAGACTTCCATGAGTCAGATGCCTTCTCTATCTGTAATGCTGTTAAGCAGCTAGGTAGTTTACTTACCTTTGGTAACAGAACCATCAGAAAGTTGTGGGCTATATCTACTCCACAGGCATTTGGTTTTGTCTGCAAATACTAGCACTATAGTGCAGTTTAACATTGGAAGCTGCACTCCTGAGGTGCCGTCCATCAGGTGAGAGATTAGAAAGTAGTTCCATCTGCCAGAGCTGGTAGCAGTTCGGTGTGTGTTAATGATGCCATAACATGTCTCAAGAAAAGTAGGGGAGATTCCCTTGGTGTGAGGGGCAAATTCCATTTGATCAGTACATGTATCACTTCATGTATTCCCAAAATAAGTGCCATTGTCTCATTTAGTGGGATCTGCTCGATCAACAAATGTAAATAAAATAAATGAATGATTTCTTAGATACTTCCTTTCATATTCACATGTAGTGCTGCTCTGAGATAACAGAAACTGCAAATGTACCAATAAAAAACAGATCTGAATTTAATGGGGACACTTTTTGAGGATGACTAGTTTCGCAGAGTAAATGACTGCACCATATGAAAGCTGTGCATATTGTTTTGTGCAGATGCTCATCATTAGAGAACTGTTGCAGTAGCCTAAGCTATATGAGACATATCCAGCCAAGGGTCAGATGTCCAACCAAATTCCAAAGCTTTACAGCACCTTCCATGCACCTGTTGATCTTTTGGAAATAGAAGACAAGCCCGTATAAAAGCGGATGTATATGTGCCAAAATTCAGATCTTTCTTGTTGATCTTAGCTGCGTCTTCACAGGATTTGGCTGTTGGCTAGTTTCATCAAGTGGGCAGATAAGTGCCCATTTGGGGGACTTCCTTCCTATTTTTTGTGAGAAAATTGTACTAATTTTGTGGTAATTTATGTATATGAGAAAGGAGAAGTGTTCAGGTGGCTGCCAGATTTCCTGTAAAGATCACCACACATCTTGTCTTTTTTGCTTGAAAGAGAGAACATGACAAGTAGTACATATTTTACTCCCAAAACCATTAGTTCTTTATTTTTAGAGCTAGAAAAATAAAGCTCTAGGCTTTAACTCTTACAGTTATTGAACAGGATTATGATTCCTCAGACATCCATTCTCCAGTCCCCAAGATAAGAAAAGCTGCTCAAAAGGCATCTGTTTCCATTTTGGTGCCCTATCTGCCTCAGCCGTTGACAGATAACTGCTGTTGCCATGTCTGAGCAGTCTGACCATCTGTTAGCTTCTTTTGATAACTGTGGTGTTGCTCTTTGCGAAACCGCCAAGAAGCAAGCCTATCCTTCAAGGCTTCTCTGTGTAGGTTTTGGGCAGGGGAGAGCCACTGTTGCAGGGATGGTGCAGGGGGACAGATGTCCAACAGTTGCAGGGCTGGACTAAGAAATCTGACTCCTGTGTAGAAGACCATAAATCGGAGCACTGATTGTCTGTGGAGATACCCAGGAAGGAAGCGTCTGCATAAGCTGAAGGATGTCTGCTCCTTTTACTTCTTCATTGAAGGAGGTAAAAGGTTTGTCTTTACCAAAGGTTTATTTAAAGCCTTTCAGTCTTTACAGTCAGGGTCTTCTCAGCATTCAAAAAAGAAAAAGGTCACTCTCCCCTTCACTTTCTGAATCACACTCTGATGTACAGGAAGTAAGTTTTGATTATTCCTCACAGGTTTCTACCACTGAAAACTGGGAATCTGAGTCAGAAGAACATATTTTTTCTATTTCACAAGTGGAAGAACTTTTATTTTCTGACACTATATGAGACATATCCAGCCAAGGGTCAGATGTCCAACCAAATTCCAAAGCTTTACAGCACCTTCCATGCACCTGTTGATCTTGGTTGGGAGGGTGGTCTAATGGTTAAAGTGTTTGCCTTGCAAACACAAGGTGCAGGGTTTGAATCTCAAATGGCTCACAAGGGCAGTTAGCTTAGTACTAACCTATGAACCTATGAACTTTTGGCAGGTTAAATGATTTATTTCAGTGTGAGCAAAGGAAATTTCTTAGACACAACAGAGACGTTATAAGTTACTGCATTTGAATTCTCCACAGTCAGTACAGTCAGTGGCCATGCCGACAGTTTTAGCAGCTCTAGAAGATGTCTTTAATGCACGTAGCAGTTTTGCAGAAAGCCAGCCTCCAGGACTCAGGAAATCCAAAAAATTATTCAAGGTTACCCAGTCCCTTAGGTTCCTCTTTAGTAACACTGGAACATATCTTTCTATTATTTCTCTCTCAAACTTAGCTGCTTCTAAGCAACTCATGGCTTCCAAAACCATTCCGTCAGATAAAAACAATTGAACGTTTGATAGATTTGGAAAGAAGGTGTGCACCACTTCCACTTTATCCTGACAACATCAGAACAGTAGTCGCTAATCTTCCATTTTCAGAGACTAGGATATCTTTGAGCTCTTTACTTTTCTCAGTATCTTAGGTTACAAAGCATTCTCTTACATGACCTTACGATACTGGTAATGTTGTTTGCAGAGCTGTGGCCATTGGGTCGGTTATGAGGAAAGTTACTATGTTACACAATCAGACGATGTCAAGGCAGCAATACTGAATGCACTTCTGGATAAAGAAGTATTGTTTGGAGCTTTCTCTGCTGGTGTTTTCAAGAAATTTGATAAAAGGGGGAAATTAATACAAGGGTTGCACAGTCCCCAAACATCACCGACATTTTATGTCTACCCCAGGGTCTTTTTATAGGAAGCCCTTCAAACAATCACAGGAGACCTAAGCGAAACAAACTTTTAAATGGCAGTGGCAGAGAGGTTCTAAAAAGAAAGTCTGACCTTCCCAAGCCCAAGGTCAGTCCAAAAATGCAGATTGACTATACCCCTTAATAATTTTCTCGCCCTGGTAACCCAGTAAGTGTTTCTCAAAACCTATATCTTCATCTCCCTGTTTTCCACCAGATTATAACATGCTCATTGATCCTAACACCTTATACAGAACGGTTATAGCTGGCAATGGGATGCTGTTCACCCATTTCAAAGGGAATCATTTCATCCTATCAATCAAAACTGGGTCTAATACTTTTTCAGGCAGTAATAGAACCTTTCCCTCTAGATGAGAAAGAGGGTTTTATTCAAGTATATTTTTTGAGTCAAAGAAAGGGGGAACCTGGTGACCTGTGCTGGCCCTCTCCTTTCTAAACTTGAATATCAGGGTTCGAAAATTCATACTGCTGCCCCTGTAGTCTTTGTTACCTCTTATTCCTCATTTGAATTTTCTAGTCACTGTAGACTTAACAAATGCCTATCACCACATTCCAATTTACAAAATTTTCAGATGTTTTTTAAGATTTTCTGTGTCTGATTCATATTTCAGGTTTCTGTTTTACTCTTTGGGCTATCAACAGCTCCAAGTGTATTCACAGAGTATCTGACTCTAGTGCTAGCTTATTGCAGGTTACAATGCATGCGCTTATTTCCTTATTTAGATGACTACCTTATTTTTGCAGATTATTTTCTAGGGTGTCAAGAATCTCCTTTACAACCTGGGTTTTTAACTAAACCTAGAAAAGTCGTTTCATACTCAGTCTCACAGGATAGTATTTCTAGGCTGCCTTCTACATAAATCCCACATGATAGCCTTCCCTTCTCAGGACAGAGTAGATTTTTACAAGGAACAACAACTGATATTTTCTGTGCTGGATCACACAACAGCCAGGGGATATTTCAGGATACTAGGATTTATGACATGTACAATTCTCATGATTTGTCTTGCTAAACTACATATGACAAAACGTCTCTCTCTGAACTCGACAACAGCATCCTCTGTTCTTCCAAATTACTGTACTGAATTTTGGTAGTGGAACTTTAGTGGTGGGTGAATCAGTTTTTCCTATATTCCTGTTTTCCCTATTTACTAACTAGATATCTTCATCCTTGCCAACTGCCTCAGTAGTACAATATGCTGATGACACCACCCTTATATGTGCCACCCCCACCCTAAGTGAACTACAAACCCTAACCCAAAACACCTTCACCCTAGCCGAAACCTGGTTCACTAACATCAAACTTCTTCTTAACTCCAAAAAAAAAAACAAACTAATTCTCTTTGGCCCAGGTAGATGATCTCCCCTGATCAACAACTTCATCATCAACTCCAAAGAAAACATTCAAATTAGTCCAACCACACATGCCAAACTGCTAGGCATAGAGATAGACAATAACCTGAAATTCGACATCCACATAGCACAAACCATCAAGAAAGTTAATAAAAAGCTAGGCCTCCTCTACAGGAACAAACAGTTTATGACTAAACATACCAAAGTCACCATTGCTAGGACTCATCTCCTATCCACCCTCCTCTATGCCTCTCCCATCTTGGATTAATCTACGCCAAACCGAACTGAATAAAATGGAATCTTGCTATAATAAGATTGCCAAGTTTGCATCTGATGCTTCTTACAGGTCCCACCACTGTCTATCCCTAAAACAGCTTAACTGGCTTGAGTTGCCTCATATACTCATGCTCAATCAACTCTATAGCTCACAAGCTCTACTACCTCCCAGAGTTAACCCCAGCACTTCAGCATTTAATACAGCCCCACATTCCCACTAGAGCCCTACGATCTAACGGCCAGAACCTAATAACTGTCATCCAACATAAAAACAATGCTGGTAAATCACTCTTTGCCAGCACCATTGCCAAAACCTGGAACACAGTACCAATCCATATAACTTCTAGCACCTCTTCAATCATTTAAAAAAACTCCTTGAAACCCACTACTTAACTAACTGGCTATGCTCATGTTACACTCCAGGTTAAATCTAATTGTGTCACATGTTCAGATAAGTATAAACAGATTTGCCCTAAAAAGCTTGTAAACCCAGATACTGGTAAAAAAAAGTTTTTGACTACGTACCTCAATGTTTTTACTATGTACCTCAATGACTGACTTCTGTACTAACTAAAACTGTTAACGTCTAACCTATTATGTATTAAAATCAATTGTATGTTCTATATTTTGTTCTCTCATGTACTGCATTCTATTGTACTGTGGAGCTTTTCTCCCCGGCCGTCTGCTGAAAATGGACCTGTGTCCAGTCGGACTTTCCCAGTAAACAAATGTAAATAAATAAATAAAAAATAAATCAGTTGTCCTGCAGTCTAGGTCTCCCCTTCTCAGTCTGTAACCACAGATACTTCATATTTTGAATGTGGAACTGTTTCCAAAGGAGTGAAATTAGTGTTTTTGGAATCATCAGGAGAAAAAGAAAACCATAAACATCAAGGAAATTATGAATTTAATAAATGCTCTCCAATCCTGAACCATCTTTGGGTTCCTTTGCTAATGATTATAGTCAGTGCCACAGTCATGTGGTAAATAAACCACCTGGGGAATCAGATCTTACCCTTTGAAGGTTGGAAGTGTTGCCTTTGGAGAATTTTGTGACAGATCAGCTGAGTAGAACCAGTACAGACCCTCATGAATGGAAGTTACACCTTGTTGTCTTCAGTGACATTATCCCCCTGTGGGGCACTCCCCATGTATATCTTTTTGCCTTCTTTTACGACCAAGAGTTAAAGAAGTTTGACACCAGGACTCCTTGTAAAAGTGCATGAATGACAGATGCCTTTTCTTTTCCATGAGCAAGAATGTTCCTGTATATCTTTACTCTGATATCCAAAATTCTTTTAAAGATACTAAATGATTCTCTAAAAATAATACTGGTTACTCTCTAAAAATAGTACTGGCAACTCCCTTTTGTCCCAGGTAACAGTGGGTTCCCTTCTTTTGAAAATGGCCAAGGGCAGTTATCACAAGCTGCTTCATAGGATGGACTCGCACAGGACAGGGGCTCTCTGATCCACACCAAGCTTAAACATTATTCTTCACAAAGTCTAGATGATGGAATTTTAATACATTTCAAGTGCCTTTTTTACAGGACGTACATCAAGTATTAAAGGAAACTAAGAAACTTGCTACTAGAAAATCGTATATGGCTAAGTGGAAGAGATTTTCTAGTTGGTTTCAAAAAATAAACCAAGATCAAAAAGATCAAAGAAAACAGATTACGATGGTATGGGCACATGTGTAGAAAAGCAGAAGACAATCTGGTGAGGGAGATTTGGGACAGACAGGAAGAAGGTAAGAGAAAGCGAGGGCGTCCAGCAAAGAGGTGGATGGATTGTGTGAAAGAAGATCTGTGACAGTCAGGCATGTGTGTTGAAGAAGGCAGGAGAGTGGCACTGAATCGAGAGAGTTGGCGACAGTTAATACGATACCCCGACCCCATGTAAATGGGGAAAAAGGGATGATGATGATGATGATGATTTTAAGACTCATACCCCACTGATTCTACAATATTTATGTGAATTGTTAAGCTCTGGCCTTTCTTACTCTCTTATTAAGATTCATCTTTTGACCATTTAAGTGTGTCTGCCTATGGATCCCTCTTTCTTCTTTATCTCAAGTCAAACAGTTTCTGAAAGGGGTATAAGATATGCATCCACTTAAAAAATAGGGGTCTCCTCCTTGCAACCTCAACTTTGTACTAGAAGAACTTGCACTGTTCCTTTCTGAACCAGTTCATGAGGCTAATTTAAAGTTCTTAACATGGAAAACAGATATATTACTTATTGCACTGACCTCAGCCTGAAGGATATTTGCATTGTAGGCACTTATAGTGACTCATCTCTGTCCTACCTGTTATAAAGACAGAATATTCTTGAGAACTAATCATTTTATGCCTAAAGTGGTTTCAGAGAACACTTTCAGTCAGTGTGTTCATCTCCCAGTATTTTTTCCTGAACCAAAAATTATGGAAAAAAAATTCTGCACACTCTGTAAGTCTAAAGGACTTCAGAAAATCTGACCAATTGTTTGTTTCTTATGAAGGTAAAAAAAAAAGGGGGACAGTTGATATCAGAACAGGCTATTATTTCAAAATGGTTGTCCATTGCTATTCAGTTGTGTAAAACTTATTATGACAAGTTACTTCCAGGCATGGTCAGAGCCAATTCTACTAAGGCTATAGCTACTTCAGCTACTTTTTAGAAAAGGGTGTACTCCAGAAGCATTCTATAGGCAGCAGCTTGGTCTTCTGTACATACTTTTCCGAAGTATTACAAAACTGTTTCTCTAGAGCTAGGACTCTAGAGAGAGGACTGTTCTCCAGAGGCTCCTGGATTCTGTTTCTTCTTTCTCCTCTCTTTTTGTCTAAACTTTGCTAATAGTGCTCTAATGATGAACACTGCAAAGTACTGTAAGTGAACTTGCCATAACAGTAGATGTTTGAATAGATTACTGTTGCAGTACAAACGTCCTCATTCCCGTTTGTTCTTGTTATGCCAAGGTAGGGTCCTTGTGTTCCACTCTTCTACTAACACATATATACAGGGTTCTAGCCTTCCTTTTTTTTTTGAGGCAAGTTTTTATACTTGCTTGCCTTCATGCTCCAGAGGATGTACTGGTGTGTGGAAGGCACCCTAAAGCTTTGGAAGCAAGCCATGGCAGGATATACCCCATATAGTTTAGGTCACTGCAGCAGCCATCCATTTGAACATATGCTGTTATCGTAAGTTTACTTATACAGCTGTAATAGCTTCAGTTAGAAAATGCTGTTATTACAACCAGGCTCTTTTCCATAAGAGGATATAACCTTGACTACAACCCAAGAGTAAATTCTCAACTTGGGAAGTGAAAGAACCAAGCAGATGAGAGTGGGAGTGTGCAACTAACACTGGCCTGGTCATCAGGGATGGAAAGAGATGGAGTTTCCTAGTAGATCAACTAGTCCTGTACAAATAGAAGCTAACATGGCATAAGTAGCTGTGGATGGTCTGGCAGGATGTAAATATGGCAATCCCTAGCTGATGGTAGCAAATGTGTGTGTTAGCACACATACACATGCATGTCTCCACATCAGCCACCAAGAGGTGGGGATTAGGGCCAAAACCATAACATATGCCCTCTTGCAGTGAGGGAACAAAGTGCTGTCATGGCTGCTTGAATGGGGGTCCCAATGGATGGCTCTTGCCCACATGCAAAGGTACCCACTATGGAGGAATGAATCGGATGAAATCCAGTCAGTAAGCTCGATGGTCAGCAGGCATGGAGGAAGACAGCATGTATGAAAAATGTTGCAAAGCAAACAATCCTGTGTGTGTGTGTGTGTGTGTGTGTGTGTGTGTGTGTGTGTGTGTCTACATGCCCATGACGTAGGCACAGTATGATCTTCCTGATCAACAAATTAAGTAAATAACTGCTTGAAGATACAAAATGGAGTTGAAGGTATAATAACTAATGAACACACACACACACACACACACACACACACACACATTTATACACGTGTGTGTATGTGTATATATATATATATATATCTACACATACAGAGAGAGAGAGAGAGACACCTTAGCAGTAAATTTTGCTCTCATTATAATCATAGTAATAGTGCCTATATTTTCCTAACTGTAATTATCCAAAGTTTGTTATAAACTTAAAAAAAGTTTAGACAAAAAAGAATAAACAGCCATTGTAGTTAATAGTGAGAGCAAGAGATGAAAAGGCAAATAATATTTCACATATAAGCATGAAAATATTGGCTGTATTTTAGAAACTAAGTTAGTCTCTAGTGGAGTGTGTGCATGTACTTGTATACCTCCAGCTGTTGGAAAAGGAACTTGCAAATCAGTATCCATGTGGTGAGTCTAGGGTGGGGCTAGGAATGCTTTAGTCTGCTTGGATCAAAGTTTTTTATAATGCGTAACGGTAGGGTACTTGTATAGCTTTATACATATGCAGCAGCTTCTTTTGTCTTGCATCCCTTGGTGTCTGAATGGAGACTCCTTCCCCCTTCATGGCGGCATCCCTGTACCCTCTTCATTCATGCAAGACAGACCTCTTTATTGTCTTTGGATTATTTCAGCTAAGTTTGTGTAAAATAGGAAATTGAATAGCTGCATTTAATGTGGGATTCATCCTCCTCCCCTTCCTCTAATGAGACTTGTTGGCTGAATGAGCAGAATGGGAGAGGCCCCAGTGCTTTGGGTTTCTAGTGGAGATTACCATTGTAAAAGAAAGCAGACAATGCAAAAGGGGACAGGAACATGATGGAGGGGGATACCAAAGAGAAGAGGAATCCTCCTATAGATCAAGAAACTGTTTCCATCACTAAGTTAGTTGTCCCTCTGTTGATAGAATGTATGTGACCAAAGAATCTGTAAGGTATGTGATTTAGTTCTGCTTTTCCCCCAGAGGGGGGGGGGGGTTCTAAGAAGTCTGTATTGTGCTCTTATTGTTTGCTGGCAGTAGTTTTTTTGACACATTTAGTCTGTGATTTGGTTTCATTTATTTCATGTCATGTTTAATTAGTTGAATTTAATTTTGTTTTTAGTGTTTCTTTTTCACTGGAACCTATAATTACTTGGCTTTGTTAACATAACAGTATTTTACTTGTCTTGTTAAAATATTATTGCTGAATTTGACTGTCTTACAATTTTTGCACAGATGTTATAGTTTACAGTGCACACCGGATACATGGTGGTTTATAAATAATATGTAAAAGCATCAAAGTACAAGTCTGTCTTTAGAATTAATCGTGTAGTGTGTTTATTCTGCCTGTATTGTGCCATGGTATCATGTGCCCTATTGTCCTAGCGGCAGCAGTTCATTCTGGCACATTTTTTGATTTGAAAATCATGCTTTTCTTGCCCAAGAAATAAATAAATAAATCCTGTCAATGATACTTCCCCCAGGTGTGTGTTGACAAAAGTAATTAGTTCTACCACTATTTTGGTGAATCATATATTTTGTATGCCTCTCCTGAACTGTAGGCATGAAATTATCCGCTGTTAAAGTTCACTAATATTTTTGCTAAGAAAAAAAAAAACTGTGTATTTCTTATTAACTATCAGAAATGTACATGTATTGCAGCACACTTCTCATGTATGACATTGGTAGACATTTATTTAGATCAATCACTTTCATCTCAGAAGATGGACATTGTTGCAGGATGATTGCTTTCCTAAAGCTTCTCTGTATCAGCATCAAGTTTGCCTGTCTTCTTTTTTTTGTGATGGGTTGACAGGACATCAGTATCTCGGATGAGACTGCTAGTAATATGAATTCTGGTAGAACCACTTTGTTGATTTTGCATTCAGAGTACTTGCTGTATAGGAATTCCAGTGATATAACTGACCACTACAGTTGCTGCTTCCATTTCAGGTCATTAGTGAATTCTAATATGCATATACTGGTAGTTTTGAAATACTGAAGTAAAACAAACTTTTTTTTTAAAGTAAGGAAAGGGTTTGTTGTGAAGGGGCATAATAAAAGTGAATTTTAGATGAGTAGATTTCTTTGAATGTAGCACAGTCCTTCAATAGCTCACATACTGAAAGAAAGAATTAAAAAAAATAAGTAGGTAAAGTTGGCAGAATGTTGGCAGATGACAATTTAGTGAGGCACAGGTAGGTGAAGAGTTAAATCCCGGATGTAGCAAGCCTAAAGGTATCACTAAACATTCTTGAAAGTATATTTTTCTCTCTTTTGCCCCTATCTGGTGGCCAGTGGAGGTGGTCAACCCCTTAGTCTGTATGCTGCTTTGGGTGCTGCTGGATTCCAGACTTCCTTCATGGTGCCTTTCCATGCTGTTCAGTCCACGACAATGTTTCTGGCCTCCTGTAGGATGAATTGCCAACTTCTCAGGTCTTCTTCAACTGTTTATCCCACATCATCTTTGGTGCAGATTTATGAACTCTCCAGTTCACAGTACACTCTCTCCATAGTAATCTGTATGGCAAGTGGCTGGTGTCCATCCTGCATACATGTCCAAACCAGTGCAACCTCCTGTTCTGGATCTCTTCGCTGATCTTTGACTGCTGGTCACATCTGGTCTGGATGCTCTTATTTCTTATGTGGTCAGGATGTGTGGTTCCCAAGATTTGGTACAGACATCACATTTGGAAAACCTGAAACTGGTTCAGGTCTGGCTTGCGGAGGATCCACGTTTCCAATCCATAAAGGAGAATTATGAAGATCAGTGCCTGTAAAAGGGAAATCTTAAGTGGTGATAGAGATGTTTGTCCTCTTCCATAGGCACCACTTGAGTGAGGCAAATACTGTGGTGACTTCTCCAGTCCTGCTATGGACTTCAGCTGCTGATGCCACCTTCTTCTTCTGGACCAGCAAACCCAGATACTTGAGTTTTTGTGTTTGTTCAATCTGAATTCCCCGAAGGTAGATGGTGGCTTGTGACCCATCAGTTGCCATCACTTTGGTCTTCTCAATGTTCATCCCTAGGCCATATGATTAGGTGATACGGCAGTGTCATAGAGGATATCTGTGGTCTCAGCATCACTGTATGTAAAAATGGTGCTGTCATCAGCAAACATCAGGTCAGTCACAAAATGGGCTTCATCGTACTGGACTTCTCTGCTGCCCTCAAATACTCTCCTCATGATGGGATCCACCACTATGTTGAAAAGTAGTGGACAGACCACATCCCCTTGATGGACCCCAGTCTGGATGGTAAGCTCTTCAGACAGTTTTTTTTTTCCTAATGCGCACCTGGTTGGATGAACCATTGTATGATGTTTGAGGGAGTCTGATGATTTTCTTCAGCATGTGCTTAGTCTCCAATGCCTTCCACAGGGCAGGCCAGTGGATATAGTCAAATATGGACTTGAAATCAAAGACGATAACTGTACATTGTCTACACCAGATTCTTCCCTCCATTAGCTGATGAATGGCAAAGATTTGATCACAGCATCCTCTGTTTGGTGTGAATGTGGCCTGTTCTTCCCTGCTGGTTTGCTGGGGGTGTTCCTGCAGGCTGGATTGTATGATCTTCATAAAGACTTTGCAAATGATGGAATGCAGGCTGATGCCGTGGTAGTTCTTGCATTCCCTGTTGTTCCCCTTCATGTGGATGAGTACGATAATGGTCTTCTTCCGTGTGGATGATATCTGTTCCGTAACCAATAGCTCGATCAGTGCATGGATTTGGTGGAGCAGGATATCACCTCAAACCTTGATTGCTTCCACAGTGAACTGATCTACTCCTGGTACCTTGACATTTGTCAGTGTTCTGATAGCTGATTTTACCTCTTCAACTGTTGGCTTTGCATTAGTCATTGGGGCCTCAGGGAGATTGATGGGTGATGGATCGACCATTGGTCCATGAAGTGGGTCATGGTTGTAAAGCTCTTGAAAGAATTCCCTTCAGCATTTCAGGCTTTCACAAGGTGAGCACATGAATGTCCCATTCACTTTTTTAATGTTATCGCTAGTGGGTATGGTCTTCCCACTCAGTTATTTGAAGGTGTTGTACTGAGTGCGGTGCTCATATCTGGATGCTGCCTCTTTAAGGTTGGCTGCCACCTGGCTCCAATATGCTTCCCTTTCTGCTTTCAGCCTCTGGCAGACTTCTTGATTGAGATGCTGGTATAGTTCATAGGTGACCAGCTTCGCCTGCTTCCACTGAGCTATGAGATATAGGCACTCATCAGATATCCATGGCTGCATTCGGTGGCAGATGGGTGGGCATAGCGATATGGAGCATTCCATGATGGAGTTTGATATCTGCTTTTCTGCCTCATCCACATCCTCCATTTGGGCCAGTACTGCAAACTGGTTTGATAGTGAGATCTCGAATTTCTGTTTGAGGACGGGGGCCATCAGTTGTTTCCAGTCCAACCTGGCTGGCAGAGGTGACTTGTGCTTTGCATGCTGTATGTGAAGCTGTATCATGGCATGGATGAGGTAATGATTGGAGCTATGGTCTGTTGGATTGAATAGTATGTATTGGAGCTGGTCAAAGAAGTCATCCTTGGCTGGGTCCGGACTCATCTCTATTGGTGCGTAGATGGACAGAATGTGGGTCTTGATAATACCATTGATGGTGAGTGCTGCCAGGTGGTCCAGTATTGGTTGGGAAGTGATTATGCTTCTTGCAGCTCAGCTATCCACCGTAAACCCGATGCCAGCCTATCACTTCTCACTACCATAGAAGTACAGCATCATCATTTCATGGGCTGCAGGTGGTTGGATGGTCAGTGTTCCAGATCCATGAGTTGTAACTCCCAACACTGCAGCGATCAAGATTTTTCATTTCATGAGTTCCTTGTTAATGATTTCCTTTTGGCCAATGTGGTGGCTGGTTCAAACGTTCCCCACAGTGATATGAGTTTCCAACTTTGGTGTAATGAATATCCTTCGTCCGGTAGCCCATTCTCACCAGCACCCTGGATTCCTAGTGCTGGCGCATCAGCTGTCCTGGATATGGTAGCATGAACAAATGAGTTTGTTTGAATTTCCGTGTGGTTTCTTGCCTGTTTCCCTAGTTTCCTAGTTCTGGTCCCTGTGGCAGGGTGACCACCCTCCTCCTTTTGCAGCTGGGCTTGGGACCGTACTTGGCAGAGTTTCTTGAATGCATACCATGCCCCCCAGTAGTGCAAGGGAAAATAAATCATTTAAGCCATTGTGGTGCTGCATTGCTTTGTACTGGTTACTGGATCTTGTGTTAAAATGGGATTGTCCAGTGCAGTCTAGGACTTAACCTGCATTTACTACTACTACCCAATTCTGCTTTTCTTAAATGTCTTTGTTTAGATGTTCTTTGTTGTCGGTGTTGCAGTACTGATTCTTGGGTCTTCCTGCCATGCAGTAGCCTGTGACCAGCCTGATTTCCAGAGCCTTTTCATCCTTCTAAACCAACAGACATCCAAAGACTGATGTCCGGGTATAAGAGGAGTGTCTGTTAGCACTATCTTCATTTCTTTCTAGCCATGCAGTCCGATGCGCTACTCCATTCTTACCAGATGCACTCCATCCATTGGTTGGCTTGTTTTTTTCCAAAGTACTTTCCTGCTTTCGGATAAATACCCTGTTGGGGAAACCTTTCTTCTGATCTTTGTTAATAACTGCTTAAAGTCTGGGAATGGAAACAGATCCTGCATAAAGTTTTTTATTCCTTTCATCTGTTTTGCCTAGGACGTCAGTGTGACGCTTCCATTTGCTAGGATTGTGCTAGATTTAGAGCTAAAATGCTTAAGCATAGGGCTGAAGTCCTTGCTACCCTCATGGAGTCCTTTGATCTGGTTTCCTTTGCCTGTCTTTGGCCTCAGCTGCTATTTCCCAAAAAAATGCAAGGACAAGAAAACCTAAGGAAAACTAATCCATGGATGCTGCCGATTCTTCAGCGCCCATGTTAAAGTTATCAGGCAAATCAGGTGAGGTGCTTTTGCAGCCCGGTGACTACTAGGCCCAAGCTCTCTGGCATGATCCCTCGGGAAACCACCATAACAGCAAGCCTTTCAAATTTGATCACTCCAGTGCCCTTATTTATTGAGATCAAATCCACTTTGCAGGCTTCGGCATCTGGCACTCGAGTGTTAGTTACCAAAGGGGATGACACTTTCCCTTAAGTTGTCAGCTGTGTTAAACTTTCTAGAGCATGGACCAAGGTCACTGTTGACAGACTGTGTTCTGAGGCATTTTCTTCTAAACAGATGCCGAAACCTAAGAGATCAGTTAGCTTACCACAGCAAACTTTCCAGTTTCTGCTGCTACAGCTCAGGTTGAAGCACAGGACCTTCTAAAGTCAGCCTAGAAATTCATGGCCTTTACGAATTCTAGGGAATCCACACATACTTAGTTGCTTATCCTTGAACCTTCTACCAGAAAAAGAAGAAGGGATGCCTCCTTCCCAGAAGATTCTGAATCCTCAGGTTCTGAGGATGAGGAAGAACACCATCATCCGCAAACCTTTCTTGAGTCTGATTCATATGATACTTCGTCTTCTCCTTCTCTCCTCAAACATTAATCCTTTGGGGTACTTTGCATAAGATGAAAAAGGCCTTTAATTGAGACAGCAAGGAATTCTGTCAGGCACAGACACACTGTAGACAGCTCCTTAACCTTCCATCATCCAGACCACTAACTATTCCCCTAGTACATGTAGTAATTGACAATGTCTTTGAGGGGATTTCTCTGCATCCAACTCTCTACCACCCGCCTCTAGAAGACAAGACTGCTTCTGTAGAGTGGTTGACACTTACAAGCACCTCTTTTAGAATCCTCAAGCTGACCCTTCAGTTGCTTCGACTAAGGGTGTAGCCAGACACCCTGTTCCAAATTACAGAGAAAGTAGACTGTTGGATAGGTTTTAGAAGAAAGGCCATATTTCTGTTACCCTCTGCATGAGATTAATTGCCAGTTTTAGTTGTTTAAACACTTAAGAGTCTCTAATAGAACAAATAGTTTCTTAATCAGAATCTATTTCTAACAAAGCCTTACAGCGAAACTTAAAGTAAACAGCCAGATCAGTTGTGCAGGTCATCTGGACATTCCAAAATTATGATGCATTGTATGCATCCTATAGAGCGGCTGCTACTTGTTATATCATTGTCAGATATGCCTGGCTGAGGACCCAGCCACACTCTGACCAGGTGAAGGGAGAACTCCTGGATGTTCCACTGGACATGGATTTTCTTTTTGGACCACCTGCTGAAAAAGATTTTGAGAAACTGAACAAATAGGGAACACAAATTAAAACTGTGAAGGAATTCTATTTATCTCCAACTCTTAGATGTAATGGAAACTATCCTTTAAAACGATGGCCCTTTCCCCCCAACAAGACAAGGAGAGGCCTCCCAGTGCACAGAGACCTAGAAAATCTGCGAGATGGCAACCAGATCAGTGCCCAAGATCTGGGGATTCCAAGCAACCTTTCCCCTTGGGGATCAGCTGTAATTATACACAGCTTCACCCCCCTTTTCCACACCCACCCTTCCCCTATGGCAGAAAGATTTTCTCATTTCTGCAACAATAGAAACTAATTGTCAGAGACCAGTGGGTCTTACACATCATAGGAAAGGATATTCTATTCAGTTTAGGGAAATGCCACTCTTCCTAGGGATGCCAAACCAGCAAAAGAACAGGAAGCTGTTCTCCATCTCATCCTCCTAGACCTCTTAGAACAAGGGTCCATTCAATCAGTTCTTGCAGAGGAAGATTGCACAGAATTTTATTCAAGAATTTCTCTTGTTCCAAGAAAGGAAGGCACCTGGAGACCAAGCTTAGACCTGTCAAATTTAAACAAGTTTCTGTATGTCCCCAAATTCAAAATACTAACCCTCCAGAAACTGCTGCCTATGGTCTAGCAGGGGTTTACGTGGTCAAACTAGATTTAAAGGATACTTACCTACATGTCCCTATCTGAAAGGTGTGCAGGAGGTGCCTACAGTTTGTGGCAGCAGGGTTACATTGCAGTTTTTTTGCATTACCATTTGGGTTATCTACTGTTCCCATAGTTTTCACCAAATGTCTGTTTCTAGTCATAGCCCATTGCATAACCATAGGGGTGCATATCTTCCCTTACCTGAATGACTGCCTCATAGAAGGAGAGTCTGGCCCAGGATTCCAGACAACCTTATAAAGCACCATGATGCTTCCAAAAGATGTCTTACACACTGAACCTCTGCAAGTCACAAATTCATGCCCAGACAAGAATGATGATAGACTCAGTGCAACAAAAAGCCTTCCTACTCCAGGCAGGGTGGCTTACCTCACCATATATTTCTTCATCCTCCTACCAAAGCAACCAGTCTCTGCAAGGGATTACCTAAGAGCCTTGGAATGCATCCCATCTTGCATTCAAGTGGCCCCTGGCAAAACTCCACATGAGAAAACTCCAGTGGTTCCTGAAAAACACTTAAGAACAACATTCCCATCTCCTGGACACCCTAGTACTTATTCCTCCCTACTTAAAAATGGAACTACCCTGGTAGCAAAACACCTTTCTGAAAAACTCTGGGACAGATTTCTGCCTGACAGAAATAGAAATGATCATCACAACAGACAGCTCACTTAAGCCTTTTAAAGGTACATGGCATCTGGAACCTAAACCAAATAAAGCTACATACAAACCAAAAATAAATGTTTCCAGTCTTTCTAGACATAAAAGCCTTCCAGGACAAACTGAACTCAGGAACACTACAGATATGGACAGAGAACACACCAGTTATTTGGTACATTAATAAGAAAGAACCCAGTCCTTGTCTATTGGCACAGGAATTGAAATTGACTCTTGTGGCATCTTACATCCCATGCCAGAATAATGCCCAAACAGACTCTTAGTAGGGATCTTCTGGACCCCAATGAATAGATGCTAAAAAGAGAAATTTTCATGGGCATCACTCACCAGTGGGCTCACCCCCATATACTTCTTTGCCTATCACTGTGTAACAGCCAGCTACAAAAGTACTACTCCAGAACCCAACAGACAGGGTCATGGAGAGTGGACACCTTTTCTTTCAAATAGACAGACCTCTTCCTTTATGCCTTTCCACCACTACCCTTGATCCTCTGAGTACAGATGAAAGTGAGACAGGCTGAGTATGATCCTCCTAGCCACTTTCTGGCCAAGGCAACACACTGGTTCTCCCTCCTTCTGGCTCTCAGCAAAGGGAGATACTTGATCCTTCCACAGGTAATAGACCTACTCACTCAGATAAAGAGGTCTCTGTCTTTCAGCCTCACCTGTCTATCCTCAAAGTAACAGCTTGTAGGATTGGCTTTTAACCACAAGCTAAGCAACAAATGCTTCAAAAATACTTTCTATCTTGAGAGAGGGAAGGGTACATAATACCAGGAAATCATACTTATCCAAAGGGAAAATATTTTCTTTTTGTTGCATAAACAGACACATTAGTTCTACAAATGTGGACATTACACTGCTGCTGGAATACCTTTCAAAAATGTTTCATCAAGGTCTTTCTTATTCTAGCATTAAAGTATTTGATTCATCTATCTCTGCCTGCCTTACCTGCAACCCTCTGTATTCCTATCCACCCTTGAAACGATTTCTACAAGGGGTGATGCATCTAAGACCCTCTCCAGAGGAAACCCTATCTGGGATCTGAAGTATGTTGTGGAATGCATATGTTGCTACTCTTTAAGCCAGTAGCTTCTGCTGCTTTAAAGATGCTCACTTAGAAGACCGGTTTACTGATATCTATTACCTCAGAGAGGTGGGTCTCAAGAATTGCAAGCCTTGATGTGCAAGGAACTCTGATGTTTTTCACAGTGGACAGAGTAACCTTAAGAACAAACCCTTGGCTTCATGCAGAAAGTAGTATCAGAACGCAACCTTATTCAAGCTATTCATCTGACAGTGTTCATTTCATACCCACAGAATAGAGCAGAGCAAATGCTGTATTCCCTGGATGTTCATTGGCAGATCAGATCTTGTCTAGACCATAATAAGTCCAAAAACAGAGTGGATCAACTACTAATAGCCGTGCAGATGGCAAAGAAGACAGACCAGTTTCCAAGCAGATTGTTTCCAAATGGATAACAAATTGCATCACTTTCTGTTATCCCACCATGTTAAACCTTTACAGGCTATAGTCAGGACTTACTTCACCAGACAAAGTGCAGTCACTGTTGCCTTCCTTAAGGTCATCCCTACACGTTATACTGGAAGCTGCCACTTTGACATCTACCCACACCTTTACTGAACATTAACATTTAGCCGATGTTTCAAAGTCTAGGAAATGGTTTGCCACTGCTGTCCTGCTCTCTCAGGAGCCATCAGACAACCTGTTCCCCTAACATGTAGCTTTGGAAGTTCTACCAATAATCAGTACTGTAGCACTGACTATGAAAAACATAGTACAGTTGAGTCACACTTATCATAATTGTAGATGCTCAAGTCAATCAATTTTGCATTTCAGTGACTTCCAATATGGCCCTGCACACTGAGTAATAGCTTCATTTTAACTCTCCCAGTGAGAAAACAGAAACTCAGAAAATAGTCAGTGAATTTGTCTTTTTGAGTAAATTTCAGTTATTAGCTACTAAGTGCACTGCCTGGATGTCAACAAAGAAGAAACGCAGAGAACCTGAATGAAAATCAACCACAAAAGGTGAGGAGAAAACACTGTCTGGAAAGAATTCTACAGCTGTTGAGCAAAAAGCAGTTCAAGCTCTAGCTTTGGTGAAAGACATGACTTCCAGTAATCTAGAAGAAAAAAAAGTAAAATGTGCTGAGAGCTGATTAAAATAAATGAAACATTGAAGAAGTCTATCAGCTCAAATAATACAATGGTGGGGAAAGTGGAAGACGCTTTAAATAGATATCCAGATGAGCAGATAAAACTGCAAAAATCAGATGATGAAATGAAGAAAAGGCTGGATGCCTTACCAAAAGAAGAGATGTTTTAAAACTGGTAGAATTAGACGACAGTGCAAATAGGGAAAACCTGAGATTTTCTGCTATACCAGAGAAACTGGAAGGAACAGACTGTATTAATTTTATGAAAGCACAAATAAGCAACTGGACTGATATTCTACAGCAGGCGTTGTTAATTGAAAGGGCACATTGTGTGTATGCTGTAAGCCTGGCCATGAGAAATCAGCCAAGACCTCTAATAGTAAAGATGTAATCTTATCAGCAGAAATAGTTGATTCTGACAAAACTGTGACAGAAGGGCAAGGTGCTAAAAGTTGGAGAAAGTAAAGTGTTTGTGGAAAATGATTACTCACTGTACTCCAGGCAGCAGAGGAATAAATGTATTCCAACAATCAGGGAATGTCAAGAAGCAGATGTGATATTCAAGCTGCTTTATCCAGCTAGCTTCAAAATATTTTTTTCCTGGAGGTGCAAATTCATTCTTTGATGCAGAACATGCTAAGGAGGAAATAGAAAAGATTGTCCAACAAAAAGTGAGCTATCAAACAGAAGGGGATTCTGCTTCTTCATCTGATAATAAAGTTCATAGAGAGACTGTGTCAGTGAAACCTTTTCCAGTGTTCCAAAGGGAAATGCTTGAGTGATAGAAAAAAAGCACAGAAGTTGACTAGAAGAACCAGGTGTACATTGGAATTGAGCCAAAGATTACAGTTGGGAGATGGAGACCAACAGGAAGAAAACCAGCATCTCAGAAATTAATGAACAAATATGGGATTACAAAGCATCAATCACATTTGTGAAAAATGACAGAACAAGAAAAAGTGGAAATATTGGACTTTTTTGACTTTATTAAACTTGTATGGGACTCCAAAGCATATGTCTTACTTCATGTCATTAATGTTTCAAATAACATTAAGGAGAGAGGAGGAGGAAGGAAAGAGATTTGTAGTAAAACAATTGTTTTTAACAGTATTTCTATAAGACATGACATATACACTGCATATTATATTGGTTATTTTGTGTGTAATAGGGATACTAAAGTAAACAGGTGCCCTTTTTTCCTGCTTTCTCTCTTTTTGTTCAGTTTTAAGAAATGTAGCCACTGCAGTGTAAAAGAAGAAAAAAAACTGGACAAAGGAGCATGATATAAGTAAAATTGAAATGCTTTTTCTAACTTTTGTATAGCAGGAATGACTAGGTTAAGAACTTGATCTAAAAAGTTTTAAGTGGAAGAAAGTGAATAAAAGAACATTACATTTAATGAAAAGTTTTCCTTTAGCAAATAAATGTTCACAGTGCAGCATGAGAAGCTTGTAGCTGAAGGCAACTGTATTATCTGGTTTTCATGTTTCTGTGATGACAAGCTGATAAGGGCAATAAAAACAGAATACTTTATTTCTTTCAGTGGCTAAAAGTAATGTTTTCTGAAAGCATTGGAGTTGTTTTCTACATCTGGGAGAGGAATAAGGATAAGGCAAAACAGACAGCATTTAGTGCAAGTATAAGCACAAGCTGTACCATAAAGCTTAACATGGATAACCTTCATTACAGGTCAAATCAAGCCTGTGAGTGTAGCTGTCATTCTGGGATAATTGTTCTTGTTTAGGAGGGTTAAACTTCATTATTTGAAGATGTACACAGTTTTGTGTGTTTGTATTAAGTTAATACATAATGGGAGTGCTTTGTAGATGTTTTTTGATTTTTTTTTAATTAAAAGAAAAAGCCTTATAAGATGGGAAATAGGTTCAAATGGATATGACAAGAAACAACTGTATAAAAGATCAACTGCTTAACATTAGTGTATGCATGTAACACAAAAGCTGCAAGTAAATGTTAAAAACTATTATGCATAACAGTTGGGAATAATAACTTCTTATCATAATGGCAACACTTTCCATATTATCTTTGATTGTGACTGGTCTCACGGGTATATATAAAAAAGAAAGAGTAGTGAACTGTATTAAAAATGCAGATTGTGAATAGCTATGCTTCAGGAGACACATTTGGAAAGAACTGAGCATGTGAATTTGATGAATGATGTCAGAATGGTTATTCAGCTGAATATCTGGCACAGAGGAAAAGGGGAATACTTATACTAATTGGTAGAGGAGCTCCAATATGATAGGAGAGGAAAAAAAGATAGTAATAGTAGATCTTTAGTAGTAAGGGGCTACTGGCAAGGGAGGAAGATTACAGTGGCATGTATTTATATTCCACCTAAAACTGCTTCATTGGAGCTTAAGAAAATTCTGGGAAAAATAATCAGCTGGGAATATTACTTATAGGTAGAGACTGGAATTTGATTTGCAACAATGATGATGTATCTGGGTGGGGCAGAAAGGAAAATATAACAAAAGAGGGTAGCTTTCTGAAAAAAATTAGGAAAAAATTTGGTATGGAAGATGTAAATACAGTAGTAGGAGCTCAGAGAGAGAATTTACATATTATTCCCAAAGCTACAAAATCAGGGATAGGGTAGACAGAAATTGTATTTCACAGGAACATGTACATTTAATTTAAAGTTTTGATACACATCCAATAACTATTTCAAGTCACGCATCATTAACAGCTAAAATAAAAATACAGGGAAATGAAATAAAAATGAGATACTGGTGCTTCCCCACCTATCTGTTAAACAGAGAGGAATTTAAGGAATGGGTAGTGGAATTATTTAGAAGTTATTAGGGAAGATAGAAATTTATTCAGAAAATATAGCTAGGGAATGGGATAAAATGAAAGTGTTGTTTAAAAATAGGATAGAAATAAAAGAAAAAGAGAAATGGTTAAGAAGTAGCAAAAATATTTAGAGGGATTACATAATAGGGAGAATCTCTCAGAACAAGAAGTGGCGCAATTGCAGAGTGCTAAAGAGAAAATAAGGGACTACCTGGATAATATTTATGAGTTTAGAAAGATTGCTGTTAAGCAACTGGTATTTGATAACTCTAGAGCACAAAAGCTTTTAGCACAACAGCTTAGGCAACAGCAAGTAGAAAGGGTTCTTGCCAAGCTCATGGAGCCTGTAGCAAGGAAAATAACCAGAGATGCTGTATAGGCATTAGAAATATTTCAAACATTTTATGAAAATCTTTGTAAAGCAGAGAAATGTGGAAAAGAAGAAAACATATAAATGGAGATGTTTATGGAAGAATTAAATATGCCAGGGTTAGAGGTAGATGAGGCACAATTATTAACAGGATAGGAGGAGGTGAGATAAATTTGGTGATGTATAACCAATCTACAGGAAAATCTCCAGGAATAGATGGTATTCCTGTGGAAGTTTGGAAGCTAGAAGAGAGGAAAATGATAACGATCTGTAAGGTTTATTAACAGTATTTAAAAGAAGGAGAAGCACCAATATCCTAGAAGAAAGCTGTGGTAGCTATAATACCTAAAGATGGTCAGACACAGCTTCATACAGACCCGCTTTGATTCTAAACCATGATTATAAACTGTTCATGTCTATAATGGCTAAAAGAATGGCAAAGCTGGTGCCAAAATTGATAGATATGGACCAGTGTGGTTTTGTGGAGAGGAGACAAACATTTGACAACATTAATAAAACGATGATCCAGATGGAAGCAGGCTGTAAGAGAATACCACTGTTTTTGGTGGGAGAAAGCATTTGACAGAGTAAGCTGGGATTTTATGAACAGGGCAATGGAAGCATTTGCATTCCCTGACAAAATAATAAGGTTAATTAGGAGAGTATATGAGGGATCAGAGACAAACATTAAAGTAGGGATTCCTCTCCGATAATGTCTGTTTGAACAGAGGAACCAGACAGGAGTGTCCTCTTTCCTCTCTGTTATTTACATTGTTTAGAAACATTGGCAAAGAAAATAAGGGACACAGAAATTCAAGGATATAATTGGTATGGCAATAAAAAATTGGCTTTATTTGAAGATTATATGATTTTGCACCTGATAAAACCAGAAAACGACTTATCAATGTTGTGGAACATTCTGAGGGAGTTTTCAAGACTTACAGGGTACATTGTTAACGAGGATAAAACAAAGGCAGTAGCTGTAAACTATGTACTCACTCACAAATTGGTTCAGCAATACCCATATTTATGGTGACATGATAAAATGAAGTACTTAGGAGTATATGTTAATAAGGATTCTGGCAGCTAAGGATATGTGGGAAGAATTAAACATAGGATAATACAAAAACTGAGAAATTGGAAGCTCTGTTTTATGGATAGCAACATACAACCAGTGAAAATGTGTTTATTCCCTTTAGTTTTATACATGGGTCAGGTATAATTTTATTAATCAGAGGAAAAGTTGTGGATAGCAATTAATAAAGAGTTGAAAGATTTTGTCTGGGAGGGAAAGAGGACAAGAGTCAAGTGGGATAAGTTGATCTTTCCAGTATAACAAGGTGGTTTGAGATTACCTGATTTGAAAGGCTATTTCATAGCTACACTGTTAAGGCTGCTATATACAGCACAATCAGAAAACAATAATCCAAAGTGGAAAAGGATCATAGGAAGTTACCAGGTTAATGGCCCTAAGGCCCTTATAAGCCTAGTCAAGAGTTTAGCCCATGCATAGACAAATCAGCACCCGATGCCCCTGTCCAGCAGGGACATGGGTGGAATCCCAGGGATGTATTTTCTATTTCCCATCCAGTTATCCAGGTTACACTTAAAAAGGGGTAAAGAGGTACTCTGCTTGATGTGGAGAGGGTGTCTATTCCATAAATGGGGGAGTCTCTGGGACATAAATCTGTCCCACCAACAAGTCCTATTGATTAGGTTCATAGGTTCATAGGTTTATACTAGGCTGCCTGCCCTAAGGCATTTATAAGCCTAGCCCAGAGTTTTGTGGCTTACGCCACCCCTTATGTTAAAAAATACTGTGCCCATTAGTTTGTTGTGCCTCTGTCCAGCAGTGACACAGAGATGATTCCCGGGGTAAACCTACGATCTCCCATCCACCGGTCAAGATTTCTCTTGAACATAGCCAGCGAGGTGCTCTGCCTCACATGGACCGGGATTTTATTCCACAACTTAGGGAGTCTCTGGGTGACAAATCTATCCCTCCAGCATGTCCTATTTATATCCGTGCTAAGGTTTAAGTCGCTTGCTCTAGTGGATCTGGTAGATTTGGATTTTTTGAGGTGGAGCATGTCCATTAATTCCGGGTTGGACATGGCCTTGTATGTCAGGCACAGGTCACCTCTGAGCAGATGGTATGCGACTGAATAGAGGTGGAGTTTCTTCAGTCTGGCAGCATATGACAGATTTTGGAGTCCCTTTATCCTTTTGGTGAGAAACTTTTGGGGTCTCTCTAATTGCTGCAGGTGTTGGGTGAGATACATCCCGAATGGGGCATTGTACTCGATCATTGGTCTGATAAGTGAAGAGTACAGGGGAACAATGACCTCACTTGATCTGGATGTGAATCCCTTCATGATCAGGTGGGCATGTAGAAGGTTTTTCTAACCACTTTAGCAATGTGAGTGTCAAAAGAAAGGCCACTGTCAACCTGGGTCCCCAGGTCCCTGATAACCTCTTCTGTGCTTAGTGGATTGCCACCTATATGGTAGCTTGGGGTTACCTTGTTTTTCCCGAAGGGTATGACTATACATTTTTTGGCATTTAACTTCAGGCCATGGCTCTGGCACCAGCTATCAGTTTCCGTGAGACCCCTCTGAAGAATATCTGTGTCCGATGTACTTTCCACTATGGCTCCCAGTTTGCAGTCATCTGCAAACTTTGTCAGCCATAGTCCTCCTATGTTTGCCTGTACTTCTGAGAAGTAGATGCCGAACAACAGGGGGCCAAGGACTGAGCCCTGTGGGTCACAGACCAGGCTGACGCCACATGTGCGGGTTATTTGAGTGGAACTTGACTTGCGAATATGCAGCAGTTCCATCAAGGTGTGGTCCGAGATCTTCTTGTATGCTAGACAGAGGTCACCTCTGAGGAGTCTGTATGAAACAGAGTAGAGGAATATGGCTTTTAGCCTATCTGTGTATGGTAGATTTTTGAGGCCCTGAATTCTCCTGGTGAGGAACCTCTGTGGTCTGTCCAGCTGCTGCATGTGCTTTGTGAGGTACTTGCTGAATGCGGTGTTGTAGTCAATAATGGACCTTATAAGGGATATTATGACTGCCTTGTCTCTGGATGAGATACCCTTACTTATGAGGTGGGCCATGTAGAAAGCTTTCCGTACAATGAAAGTAACATGGTGGTCAAAAGTCACGTTGCTATCAATCTGGGTGCCCAAATCCCTCATGACTGACTGTGTGCTTAGGATGTTGTTATTAATGTGATAATTGGTGGGGACATCACTCTCCCCAAAGGGGCTGATTTGTTTTCAGCTTGAGGCCATGTTTTTGGCGCCAGTCATTTGTTTGGTTGAGACACTCTTGAAGGATGTCCACATAACTAGGAGAATTGATGACAGCTCCCAGCTTGCAGTCATATGGAAACTTGGTCAGCCATAGCCCACTGGTTTTGGCCTGCACCTCAGAAAAGTATATCTGAAATAACAGAGGCCCTAATACCAAACCCTGGGGTACGCCACTCGATACAGGACTACTGCTTGAGGTGGCTTCCCCTATTTTGACTAGGTGGGTTCTGTCAGGGAGCCAGTTAGCTGCCTATCTGGTAACATACGGATTGATGCCTAGTTGAGAGAGTTATCTATTATGCCTGAGTGGGGAATGGTGTCAAAGGCTTTGGCCAGGTCAGGGTAAGCGGTGTGCACTGTCTTCCCCTCATCCATGGCTTTGGCGACTGTCTTAAAAAAGTCAACCAGATTTAACAGACATGACCTCACCTTGACGAAGTCAAACTGTGTGGGATCGAGTGTTTGGAGGTTGCCAATGTCCTTGTTAATGAAGTCCATCATAATCTGTTCCGTGGCCTTGCAGATCAGGCTAGTTAGGCTGATGAGTCTATAATTTCCCAGATCGGTGGACACTCCACCTTTGTGTAAAGTGATGACAGTGGCTGTCCTCCACTCAGCTGGGACAAAGCTGGTACTCAGGCTTTGATTGAATAGGGCACCTAATGGTGCTGCAAGTTCCTGCCTGAGTTCATGTAAGATGCAGCCTGGAATGTTATCGGGTCCCATGGAGGCTGTATTTTTTGCCTTTAAGAGAGCAGTGATGACCTGATCCCTAGATATAAGGGAGGGGCAGTTACTGGGAATGTCTTGATTTACTGATGGGGGAGACAGAGGGGTGAAATTTTCACTGAATCTGTCAGCCAGCAAATTTACTATATCTACAGCATTTGTAAATGTGGTGTCCTTTACCACCAGTTCTGAACAGATCTGGGTGCTACCTTTGAGATTACGGACATATGTGAAGACGGCCTTATGATTATCTCTAGTAGATGTAGCCAATTTGGACTTGAAGTTTGCTTTGGAGGATTTCACTAGAGCTTTATTTGCTTGTTTAGGGTAAGGATAAATTGCTTCTAATTGGCACCTGCTCCTTCTTGATCCTGGACAGCAATTTTTTTCTTTTGTTATAGAGTTTGTTTATTGCAGATGTCCACCAGACAGGTGTACTCTTCCTTGCGGAGGATAATTTAGTCCTGTCAGGTATTCCTGATTCTATTCATCTGTATAAACGTTTGTATAGTAATTTGGTATACTTTTGGATACTGGTGCCAGTTGCTCGAGAGGGGGAGAGGGATGTGAAGCTGTTTATACCATCCCTCAGGAGGCTGTAATCATCTTTGGAAAATATTTTTTTTGTTTGACCCTAGCTAGAGGGGGGGGGGGGGTTGGAGGGAGATGGTGACTTCAAACGTGACTGCTTTATGGTCTGATCTTACAAGGGAGGATGATACTGTAGGGATGCTGCAGTGGTTACTCATGTTGGTTAATATCAAGTCCAAGATATTATCACCTCTTGTGGGGTATTGACTAGCTGTTCCAAAGCATTTGCATTGACAAAATCGAGGAATCTGGGCATTGCTGTTCTGGCATGAGTAGTTCTTCCAGTCTGTGTTTGGGTAGTTAGTCACCCAGGATCAGGGTAAAGGGTTGAATCTTGATAGATTCAAAGAGGCCTAGATAGGCAGTTTGGGCATCTTGGGTCAGATTTGGGTGCCAGTAGCTAGCTATGATTTGTATAGGGGTCTTGTCCATGGTTAACTGCACCTGGAGTGTCTCCTGTGAGTCATATTGTTTGACCAGCCTGGAGGTGTGTATGTGTCTAATATATATTGAAACTCCACCTCCTTTGGCTTTACTACTCGCAGTTTGGGGTCTGGATGTATGATAGGATGAGTAACCAGGTATGGCTGCAGTGCTGTCCGCAGCTTTGGACCAGGTTTCTGTGACTGCACAGATGTCAGCATTTTCCAGTGTTAAGAATGCTTGCAATGAGTACAGTTTCATGTGTAGACTCCTAGCATTTAGCGGCATGACTTTAATTTGGGTTTTGTTGACATTTTTATGCTGAGAGTTTTAACCTCATCACTTCTTCTAAAAAAAGGCACTATGGGGAGGCAAGTGCTTTTGTCAGAAGCCTGAAGCCCAAGTGAGACAGATGCAGGCCATCTCTGGCAAAGCATCGTGGTCTGTCGATCATATTTTCCCAGGCTGTCAGGTACTGGATCCCCCTGGAATGACACCAGAAACTAAGCCAATTGTTAAAGTCAATGATTTTCTGTTTGCATTGAGGCATCATTCTGGGTGACAGTAGAATGCTGCTTAAGGCTAGGGACATACCTGCCTAGGACACATATTCAGTGAGTTCAGTCATGAAATGTGGAAGCTCAATAAATAAGGATAGATTGGGATCTTGGAATTGGAAATTATTTTCTTGAGTTGTGATACAGAATCGGAATTGCCTAGACAAAGTAAGACCTTGCTGAGTTTAATTCTGGTGGCTGCCAAAAAGCAATTACAAGAAAATGGCAATCAAAGTCTAAACCAATTTTACTTGAAGTAGTGAATATAATAATAGAGATAAATGAAGTGGAAGTGGTGTCTTTCGAAAAGGATAGGAGCAAATTACATGGAAAAACATGGGACTTATGGGAACAATACATGCAGAATAATGTTTTGGTGGAGGAATGAGTTTTAAGGGAAGGCAGGAATTGAATGAGACATTAAAATGTTTGACTGACAATGACTTTATAGAAGATTATATGTGATGTGTTATATTTGCAACTGAAAGTATGTTAATATGGTTTGTTTTCATTTATATGAATGTATGATTGCCTATGTTCATAGGTGCATAGGAGGATAGTAGTCTGATGGCCCTAGGGCCTTTACAAGCCTAGACATGTTATACTTGTGTTCCCTAATTGACCTTGGTTAGATGGTCATTATTCGCAGACTGAGTCTATGATCAGCACCAACTGCCCCTGTCCATGAGGGATATAGGTGCCACCCCTGGAGTGAATTTACAGTCTCCCATCCAATTGTCTAGGTTGCGCTTGAATAGGGTAATTGAGGAGCTTTGCTTCACGTGACCTGGGAGTTTATTCCAGAGGAGCATCAATCTATCGTCTGTGTCTCCAGCATGTTCTGTTAATGTCAAAGGCTAGGTTGAGATCCCTGGTGCGAGTGACTCTTGTCCCATTTTCTTTGTGGATGTGCAGCATTTCCATTAGAGCAGGGTCAGAGACTGCTCCATAGGCCAGGCACAAGTCACCTCTTAGCAGCTGTAGGATACAGAGTACAGTGATGGGGTTTTCAGTCTTTCCATGTAGGTCATGTTTTGGAGACCCTGAATTGTCTTGGTGAGAAACATCTGTGGTCTGTCCAGCTGTGGCAGGTGTCTGGTGAGGTACATGCAAAAGGGAGCACTGTACTCTATTAGTGGTCTGATGAGGGTCAAGTATAGAGGAGTTATAACATCCTTAGTCTTCAAGTGCAGTGCCCTTATTTATGAGATGTACAACATAGAAGGCTTTCCTTACCACTGTGGACACATGATAATCAACATTTAGATTGCTATCAACCTGTGTTCCCAAACCTCTAAGGGGGGTTCTGTCAATATTGTAATTTTCAGGGACTTCATCTTTGCCAAATGGGATAATAATGCACTTTTTTGCTTTTAGTTTTAGTCCATGGCTGTTGTATGAATCATTTGTCTACGTTAACACCTTTGTAGTATGTTAACATCATTTGGGGAATTTTATGGATAAAAACTGCTCTTGGTACTCAAAGACGCCTTCCGACAGTAGTGAAACAGGTAAAGTATATCAGGAAACAGAAGGAGTCACCACCTATAAATCAGTACCTCCGTTTGTAGCAAACAAGAATAAAATTTATTATAAAATAAAATGAAATATAGACAAGCTATGCTTCTTCAGATCAAGTTACAATTATAAGTAAGAGCTTTTTCTTTTTATATACACAAATGAAACACTTTTGTCTTTCAAATGCTTCAATTAATCAATGATGAATCAATTAAAGAGTTAAAGAAATTTCCACGGTTTCCAACATTTAAAGTGCTCATGACTTTCTTAGTACATAAAAAGTATTTTTATAACATAATATCAAACATTTGCATAAGACCTGTATAACTGCTAATGCAGAAAACGTATAACATTCTCAAATAGAAATTGTAAGCGATACAGTGTATCTTTCCCGTCTCAAAGTAAATAACAGTTCTCCTTATTTACGGGAAATGACAACCAGTAAAATTTCACAGTAAAACATAACAATATGCATATGTGTGTAAAGAGTTAAAGAAATTTCCAAGGTTTCCAACATTTAAAGTGCTCATGGCTTTCTTAGTACATAAAAAGTATTTATATAACATAATATCAAACATTTGCAGAAGACCTGTATAGCTGCTAATGCAGAAAACGTATAGCATTCTCAAGTAGAAATTATAAGCGATACGGTGTGTCTTTCCCGTCTCAAAGTAAATAACAGTTCTCCTTATTTATGGGAAATGACAGCCAGTAAAATTTTACAGTAAAACATAACAATATGCATAGTATCTAATATATAA
Source organism: Protopterus annectens (assembly GCF_019279795.1). Taxonomy (NCBI): domain Eukaryota; kingdom Metazoa; phylum Chordata; order Ceratodontiformes; family Protopteridae; genus Protopterus; species Protopterus annectens. Next base: position 1,809,676,259 of record NC_056726.1, on the reverse strand, counting down.
TATATAAAGTTATCATAACCAAGCACTATATAGGGTTGTTTAAACCTAGTGGCGGTGATCATGAAGTCTCCTATCATGGCTCATCATTCCTGTCAAATCTCAGGGTAACATGCTCGATAAAAGAGTATGCCAGATATAAAATGAAGCCCTTCAATATGTGACATTTTCAAACAAAAACTATAGGTGATAAAATGTGTATGATTCCCGTCTCAAGGTTCTCCTTATGTACGGGAAATGACGGCCAGCAAGATTTCATTTATTAAACCGTGGCAATTTACATGATGTCTAATTTATGGAGTGCATATATCATAGTCGAGCACTATACAAAATTATTTAAACATAGTGGCAACGATCATGAAACCTCCTGTCATGGCTCATTATTCTTGTCAAATTACAGTGTATCCTACTCGTATAAAAACGAGTGTGCGACAAACATATGAAATATAAACCTTCTATTATATGTGTTTTATGACCAAATGTATTAGCTTATTCATAAGCATAAAATTCTATATTATAGAATTCTGTTATAAACCAACAAAGAGCCCATTATGAAGTTCAGTATTGTGGTATATCCAAAAAATATATGTATTTAGAGTAAAAAATGTATGTATTTAAAGTGAAAAATATATATATTTAAAATGAAAACCAAATCTATTATAATAACGCCTTATATATAGACTAAAGTTAAAGACTAAGGGGCAAGTTGTAAAAATAACTTCTGTCAAAAAGGCCTCACATCAAACTTATAGGGGTGTCACATTTAATATATGTCATGATACAACAAGGTTAATAGTAGCTTATATAAATGCCCAAAATATTAAGAGTCATGAAACAAAATGAAATATGTTAAGCCCAACCGATAAATTATAGTATTTCAAGGCTTAGTTAATGGTATAAATCCTAACAATAAAATAGTCATATGGTATATAATATAAATATGACATCTAAACACAATATTAGAAATTGATGAAAATTAATAAGAATTAATAAACTAATAAATATTCAATTCAGTGAAAACTCGATGAGAACTCAATAAGGAATAAAATAAGAAATGAAATAAAATTAAATAATAGTATAAAATAGAATAAACTGAGGCTGCCTCAAAATTGGACTTACTGTTATAAAGGTCTATTATTTAATATAGGTTTTATAGACACAAATTGGTTTATCCCAGGGTTAGCATGTGCTTTCAGTAGAAGTATCCATTTTAATTCCATGCAGGCCAAATGGTTAATGTTATCTCCTCCCCTGGCATTGTCTCCCAGCACATGTAATACTTTAAAAGTAAAGAAATGTGAGTTAAACTCATTGACATGTTTTGCAAGTGCATTCAGTTCATTTTTCTTCCTGATGTCGTAGAGATGGTTATACACTCTGTCTCTGAGTCTCCTTTTGGTGAGACCTACATAGAATGCTGGACAGCATTCACATGTGGCAAGGTATACAAGATTGGTGCTGTCACAGCTATAAAGATTACTTGGTTTGAAAACATATAAACCTTGAGGATGTTCAAAAATTTGTTTCCTCGAAATATGTGGACACGTGACATTTGCCACATGGGAGAGTCCCTGTCTTAGATGGAATCATCTCCTTGATGGTGGTATTATATTTATCATTACACAGAATTTGTTTAAGGTTACTACAATTTCTATAACTAAATGTGGGGTATGTGCCAACTATGTGTGTAGTATATGGATCCATGTTTAATACATTCCAGTTTTTCTTAATAATTTTTTGAATATTTGACACATCACTCGTATATTTCAGCAAGAATGGCATTTTTTCTGTCTGCCCTTGTTTTCTATTTTTGCGATAAAAGGATTGGTGGAAACCTTGTGCCGGAGTATGGGTAGTCAATGAAGTGCCTAATACATGTTGTTTACAGTCCCTGATGAGATTTTTGTTATATCCTCTGTCTTTAAACAACTGCTCTAACTGTGTAACTTCATGCAAACATTCAGATTCATTTGTGCAGATTCTGGATACTCTGTTGAATTGACTAATGACTATTCCTGGGAAGGTATGTCTAGGATGCATGCTTTCAAACTTTAGTAAAGAGTTCTTCCAAGTTGGTTTTCTATAAAGTGAAGTGCTAATCTGTCTATCTACATTGAACCTTAAAGTTAGGTCCAAGAAGCTAATCTCTGAGCCCAAGGTTTCAATTGTAAACCTAAGAAAGGGACTCGTGGTTTCTATCTCTTTTATAAACTTAATGCAGTCATCCTGACTACCTTCCCAGATGAGAAGTACATCATCTACAAACCTTTTGTAGAGTATGACGTTACTGAATAGAGTATGATTAAATAGGAACTTGTTTTCCCATTCATAAACTACAAGATTTGCATAACTGTTAGCGCAGGGGGTGCCCATGGCAACCCCCCACTTCTGTAAGTAAAAGTTGTCTTTAAACATAAAGATGTTGTTATTGAGCACTATCTCAAGCAAGTAATTAATCAGAATCTGTCTGTTCTTACTATATTTAGAATTGGTGAGTAATAAATCATTTATGGCTTGCTGTCCTAATTCATTCGGTATGCATGTAAACAAGTTAACTACATCCATTGTTACTAGTAGATAGTTGGAGACATCTTTATCAAGTTTAAAGTCCCTCAGAAACTGGATCAGTTGGTAAGAATCTGACAGTATATTGGGAATCGCATCTACCAACGGTCTTAACATACGTTCTAAAAAGGACGAGATGGTGTATGTGCACCATCTTTCACTGGCTATGATAGGTCTCATCGGCACAGGTATAACATTTTTATGTATTTTGGGCAGGCCTTTTATAACCGGAACCACAGGAAATTCAATCATGAAATATTCATAGATCTCGCAGCTAATTTGCCCACAAAGCAAGAGGTCATACAGATCTGCCTGTATTCTTTTAATTGTATTGTTAACAAAGGCCTTAGGTACTGAAGAATATGTGTCACTATCAGCAAGCATGGATGTCATAGTGGTGACATATTCAGTAGTATTGAGCAGTACTACCGCCCCACCCTTATCTGCAGGTTTGATAGTGATAGTTGGATCCCTTTTTAATTGATTAAGGGATCTCTGTTCCTGTTTTGTTAAATTAAAGAAATTGCACCTTCTATAATTTCTGGCAAAATAATCATAAATATCTTGTTCACACAATTTGGAGAAACATTCCAGATTGTGTGGGGCAACTGGCACGAAGCTACTTTTCCGTTTAAAAAACTCTTTAATAGTATCTGTCTGTGTAGCAATTTTATCTTTGAAGAGTAACTTTAAAGCTACATTTCGACAAAATATTCTAAGATCTATCAAGGTCTCATTCAGTAAACTAACTTGAGAGGGTATAAAATTGAGTCCTTTGTTGAGAAGTGTGACAGCAGAGTCTGACAATGGAAAGTCTGATAAGTTACAGACTAAGTCATTTAATTCCTTTGTTTTCTCGTCTGTCCGTATTTTTCTTCTGAGCCCTTCCTCTTGCGAGGCCCCCTGCTGTTGGAGTGGCCTCTCCAGGACGTTTGTTGTTTGACGGGGAATGGTAAAAAATGTGATGAAGTGCTTGCAGTGTCTTTCGGTCTAGCCCCAGATGTTGTGTTGTTTTTATCAGCTTGTTGATTAGGAAGGGGGGTATTGTTGACAAAATTACTTCCAAAAGAACTGCTGTTCAAGGCAGAGGAAGACGGAATTTCTGCAGAGTGAGTTTTATTTACAGCCGGTGTGAATGGTAAGTCACTTGCTTCTGTGGCTGTAGAATGTATAGTTGCTGTATTGTGGGAGGTTGTAGCCTCAGCCATAACAGGAGAATGTGCAGTCCTTGGCCAAACAAATATCTGGCCGACAGCAAAGTGATTTGAATCTCTAACGAGCTTTCTTTGTTTTATTTGTCTGAGTCTATCACTGAACAGATGTACTTGCGATCGTACATTGTCTAATCTCTGATTAAAATATTCCGTTTTATAAAATTCACTGACGTGGCGTTGTTGCAAATCTGTCTTGCCCCTGAGTTCCATCTCTAATGGAGCAAAATATTCTAGTAACAGTTTGATGTAATTAAAGCCTAAATCTATATTTAGGTCTTGCCATTTCCGTAACAATATGGGGTGGCTCTCCCCATATGTCGGCATGCAGAATACTCGCATGCCGCGAGGTATAACTTTAAAGTGGAGGCATGCCTCAAGATGTAAACGCTGCCAGGCATACCTCTGCAGTTTGTATAGATCATCTTGAAAAGCTTTACAAAGAGTATTAAACTCAGTTAACATCTCACCGTTACTTGTAGTATTCACGGATGTGGCGTTATTGGAGAGTTCCAGAGTCAATAAAGGGTTGGTGTTATAGTGCAAAAGAGATTCCCAAGCTGGTGTCACAATATCCCTCGTCTCTGGTCGAAAGTCTAGCTCGATATCCGTCGATTCCATGTGTAGAACCAAAAACAGCACACTGGTGAAGGAGAAGTTTATGGATAAAAACTGCTCTTGGTACTCAAAGACGCCTTCCGACAGTAGTGAAACAGGTAAAGTATATCAGGAAACAGAAGGAGTCACCACCTATAAATCAGTACCTCCGTTTGTAGCAAACAAGAATAAAATTTATTATAAAATAAAATGAAATAAGCGCTTTCGCATAGACAAGCTATGCTTCTTCAGATCAAGTTACAATTATAAGTAAGAGCTTTTTCTTTTTATATACACAAATGAAACACTTTTGGCGGGTCTTTCAAATGCTTCAATTAATCAATGATGAATCAATTAAAGAGTTAAAGAAATTTCCACGGTTTCCAACATTTAAAGTGCTCATGACTTTCTTAGTACATAAAAAGTATTTTTATAACATAATATCAAACATTTGCATAAGACCTGTATAACTGCTAATGCAGAAAACGTATAACATTCTCAAATAGAAATTGTAAGCGATACAGTGTATCTTTCCCGTCTCAAAGTAAATAACAGTTCTCCTTATTTACGGGAAATGACAACCAGTAAAATTTCACAGTAAAACATAACAATATGCATATGTGTGTAAAGAGTTAAAGAAATTTCCAAGGTTTCCAACATTTAAAGTGCTCATGGCTTTCTTAGTACATAAAAAGTATTTATATAACATAATATCAAACATTTGCAGAAGACCTGTATAGCTGCTAATGCAGAAAACGTATAGCATTCTCAAGTAGAAATTATAAGCGATACGGTGTGTCTTTCCCGTCTCAAAGTAAATAACAGTTCTCCTTATTTATGGGAAATGACAGCCAGTAAAATTTTACAGTAAAACATAACAATATGCATAGTATCTAATATATAATATATAAAGTGCGTATATCATAACCAAGCACTATATAGGGTTGTTTAAACCTAGTGGCGGTGATCATGAAGTCTCCTATCATGGCTCATCATTCCTGTCAAATCTCAGGGTAACATGCTCGTATAAAATGAGTATGCGCCAGATATAAAATGAAGCCCTTCAATATGTGACATTTTCAAACAAAAACTATAGGTGATAAAATGTGTATGATTCCCGTCTCAAGGTTCTCCTTATGTACGGGAAATGACGGCCAGCAAGATTTCATTTATTAAACCGTGGCAATTTACATGATGTCTAATTTATGGAGTGCATATATCATAGTCGAGCACTATACAAAATTATTTAAACATAGTGGCAACGATCATGAAACCTCCTGTCATGGCTCATTATTCTTGTCAAATTACAGTGTATCCTACTCAGATAAAACGACAAACATATGAAATATAAACCTTCTATTATATGTGTTTTATGACCAAATGTATTAGCTTATTCATAAGCATAAAATTCTATATTATAGAATTCTGTTATAAACCAACAAAGAGCCCATTATGAAGTTCAGTATTGTGGTATATCCAAAAAATATATGTATTTAGAGTAAAAAATGTATGTATTTAAAGTGAAAAATATATATATTTAAAATGAAAACCAAATCTATTATAATAACGCCTTATATATAGACTAAAGTTAAAGACTAAGGGGCAAGTTGTAAAAATAACGTCTGTCAAAAAGGCCTCACATCAAACTTATAGGGGTGTCACATTTAATATATGTCATGATACAACAAGGTTAATAGTAGCTTATATAAATGCCCAAAATATTAAGAGTCATGAAACAAAATGAAATATGTTAAGCCCAACCGATAAATTATAGTATTTCAAGGCTTAGTTAATGGTATAAATCCTAACAATAAAATAGTCATATGGTATATAATATAAATATGACATCTAAACACAATATTAGAAATTGATGAAAATTAATAAGAATTAATAAACTAATAAATATTCAATTCAGTGAAAACTCGATGAGAACTCAATAAGGAATAAAATAAGAAATGAAATAAAATTAAATAATAGTATAAAATAGAATAAACTGAGGCTGCCTCAAAATTGGACTTACTGTTATAAAGGTCTATTATTTAATATAGGTTTTATAGACACAAATTGGTTTATCCCAGGGTTAGCATGTGCTTTCAGTAGAAGTATCCATTTTAATTCCATGCAGGCCAAATGGTTAATGTTATCTCCTCCCCTGGCATTGTCTCCCAGCACTTGTAATACTTTAAAAGTAAAGAAATGTGAGTTAAACTCATTGACATGTTTTGCAAGTGCATTCTGCTCATTTTTCTTCCTGATGTCGTAGAGATGGTTATACACTCTGTCTCTGAGTCTCCTTTTGGTGAGACCTACATAGAATGCTGGACAGCATTCACATGTGGCAAGGTATACAAGATTGGTGCTGTCACAGCTATAAAGATTACTTGGTTTGAAAACATATAAACCTTGAGGATGTTCAAAAATTTGTTTCCTCGAAATATGTGGACACATGTGACATTTGCCACATGGGAGAGTCCCTGTCTTAGATGGAATCATCTCCTTGATGGTGGTATTATATTTATCATTACACAGAATTTGTTTAAGGTTACTACAATTTCTATAACTAAAGGTGGGGTATGTGCCAACTATGTGTGTATTATATGGATCCATGTTTAATACATTCCAGTTTTTCTTAATAATTTTTTGAATATTTGACACATCACTCGTATATTTCAGCAAGAATGGCATTTTTTCTGTCTGCCCTTGTTTTCTATTTTTGCGATAAAAGGATTGGTGGAAACCTTGTGCCGGAGTATGGGTAGTCAATGAAGTGCCTAATACATGTTGTTTACAGTCCCTGATGAGATGTTTGTTATATCCTCTGTCTTTAAACAACTGCTCTAACTGTGTAACTTCATGCAAACATTCAGATTCATTTGTGCAGATTCTGGATACTCTGTTGAATTGACTAATGGGGAATCAATGATTGCACCCAGTTTGCAATCATCAGCAAACTTGGTAAGCCAGAGGGCATTTACTTTCACCTGAACTTCTGAGAAATAGATTTCAAACAGTTGAGAGCCCAGCACAAATTCTTGTGGTATGCCACTGGTAACTAGTCTACTGGTAGAGGTGAAATCCCCAACTTTGACAGTATGAGTTCTGTCGGTGAGCCCGTCGTCTACCCATCTAGTGATGTATGGGTTAATCCCCAGCTGGGAGAGTTTCTCAATGATACCTGAGTGGGGGATTGTGTCAAAAGCCTTGCCTAAGTCAAGATAGGTGGTATGTACTGTTTTGCTTTCATCCAGGGCTTAGGTGACATACTCAATGAAGTCCACCAGGTTTAATAAGAATGATCTACCCTTAACGAAGCCAAACTGAGTTGGGTCAAGAGTTTGAAGGTCGCCTCTGTCCTTGTTGATAAGGTCCATTATGCTTCTTTCCTTGGCCTTGCAGATAAGGCTGGTTAGGCTTATGGGTATATAGTTCCCAGGGTCAGTTGATGGGACCCCCTTTGTGTAAGGGGACTACTGCTGCTGCTCTCCATTCTGCTGGAATAAAGCCAGTGCTCAGGCTGAGGTTAAAGAGAGAGTGCCAAGTGGTTCCATTAGGTCTTATTTTAGATTGTTTAGTAAGTAGCCTGGGATGTTATCTGGCCCCATAGACGCCGTGTTTTTGGCTTTGGAGAGTGTGGATATGACCTGCTCTTTGAAGATGCTAGGTAGAGGACTGATGTCAGGTATGATTTGGGGTATGGCTGGTGGGGACACTGGGTGAAGCTTGCACAATATCTGTCAGCTACCAGGTTGGCAATTTCCTCAGGTCGAGTATGAGAGCTATCATCCACTATAAGTTTGGCACATAGTTGGGCATTCCCTTTTAGATTTTGGACGTAACTAAAAAATGTTCTATGATTATCCTTAGCTAGGGATGCTAATTTAACTTTGTAACTAGCTTTAGAGGACTTTACAACATATCTGATTTCCTTGTTCAAGCTGTGGAGGATTTTCTCTTTCTGCTGAGTAAGTTCCCTCTTGTTCTTAGACATCGGTTTCTTCCTTTTGTCATATAACCTATTTATACTTGAGGTCCACCAGGGTAGCCTGTTTTTTTTTTTTTTTTTGGGAGGACCTGGTTTTGATCTGTGTCTACCTTTTGTTATATAACTTATTTATACTTGAAGCCCACCAGGGTGGCCTGTTTTTCTGGAATGACCTAGTTCTGATCTGGGTCTTCCAGCCATGAGCTCATGACCAATCTGATTTCCACAGACTGTACATCATCCCCAGCAGTAGGTCATAAGTGATAATTTAATAAAGAGGTTTTTTCTTTAAAGAAAATTGAAGTACAAACATCAGCCCTCCTACTATCTTATCTGCTGGACACTACCACATTCTAGGGGATAAGCCTTGTCCAGAGGGCAATCCTTAACTATCTGCATCACATTTATTTCTTTCCACTACATACTCAAGGTTAAATTTTCCCTTTATATCTAATTAAAATCATGACTTTTGAAAGGGTCGTGCTATCTTCAAACATCAGACCTGAAGATGGCACAGATGGATGCCCATTTTATACCATAACATCCAGACATCAATCTTCAGATGTCCTTCAGCTGGGAATGATGTATAGGCTTTGGAAGTCAGGCCAGTCATTGGACTCATGGATGGAAGGCCCAAGGATCAGTATGCAACACCGATGTACTCAAACATCTGCAGTTGTGGTAAGTATGACACAACTGTACATTCTCAAAGTTGGGTTAGGCTTATGATGATAATTGCAACCCTTTCTTATGCTTCATAACAGTGTTGGAATCATGTTTTTTTAAGTGGAAACAGCAGTGATGGTGTGAAAAAAATCTTTAAGCAAAAAGTGTTGTAATGTTTAGTTGTGGTAAGTATGACACAACTGTACATTCTCAAAGTTGGGTTAGGCTTATGATGATAATTGCAACCCTTTCTTATGCTTCATAACAGTGTTGGAATCATGTTTTTTTAAGTGGAAACAGCAGTGATGGTGTGAAAAAAATCTTTAAGCAAAAAGTGTTGTAATGTTTAGCCTGCTATTTAAAGGGACTATGCAAAAACTGAATAAAAGTGGTTATGTTATTGCTCTTTTTATAAGTGGTAGTATTCCTAAGGAGTATAAATATTAAGTATAATTAGTAATAATTTAATAGTATAATTTGCCCTACACCAAAATGGCCTTTGTGTTTTTCAGCTACGCATTTCCTTTCAGTAGACTATGTTTGCTAAACTTTCATCTTCAGGTTATTTATCCATTCAGTTAGAATGAGTGGATTCAGAATTACTGCTCACTTATGGAATTGCTGGAGAGTATATAAGCAAATAATTTTTTGTGACTTTCTCAGTTTTGTGTTCTTTGCCATCTATGCACGGGGTTACAAGTCTTTTCTTTTTTATCTACACATATTGGCATAAATTAAGCCATATTTGTAAAAATTAAGAATTTGTTAGCTTAGATGAGTTACATTCCCATCCACTTGCTTTGTCAGACAGTAGTGTTGTGTTTCCTGTCATTGAAGCTGTTTTATATGTAATAATAATATACACAGAACTGTCTAAATGGTGGTGCAGGAAGGCAGCACCATCTGTATAGTAATAGGTTCTGTGCAGTTTGATCCAGCAAATGTTTGTTTTATGCCTGTGTTAGGAGGAAGAGAAGGTGGGACTACTGGCACTTTCCGGGATCAGACATCTAGTGCACAATGGGCAATAAGTTGCAAACAGGGGTTCCAGAAGCTGTTAAAGGCTTGGGGGGGGGGGCAGAGAGCAAGTGAGACACTTTGTAATCTAAAAGGGTATTTTTAGAGCTGTGTACTGCCATAATGTAAATATCTACGTGATACAAGCTGTAGTGCTTTAACAATGACTGCACAGAAATTTCATTCAAAATTACAAACAAAGCTAGTGCTAAAACTTGTTGGTGTGCGAAGTAGAAGAAACAACAGGACTGGTAATCTGGCATACTGGAATGAATTGCTTGCTGCTTTACCTAATTTCAAAATCTGTGAAAGACACAGTTTCATTGGAATTCATGTTTTTTGTACCAGTCATAAATGGTCTGTTTCCTGGGAACTTGGATAACTCATAGAAAGGTTGGCTTAGGAATTAGCTGACAATAGGAGGGAAATAACCTCACTGGTATTTAACTGCTGAGGTCCACATGCATAGAGAAAACAAAAACTATAATAGTTTTGTAACCATGGGCTCAACATATCTATTTCTGACCACAGTCCTGATAGCATGCCATACAGTTTATATTGTGCAGGTGGAAGTACCCAAGTTGTAGAACGTCTAAAGATGGGTACTTACAGCTGTACTATAAAGTATACAGTGGGATATCAGGAATATGGTCGGAAATAAACCATAAAGTCCCACCTTATGGTTTGCCTGGCATGCAACATTATTAAAATATAAAAAGCAACACCTAAGTGACTCACTCAAAGGCAAATTAACTCATGGCCATAATATGCAACTGGTCAAATTAGAAAATGCATATATCAGAAAATGAATATGCTTTTTTCCTAAAACTTCTACATCTAAATGCCTGTTTCTGTGTTCCCTTTACTCACATCTCCAAAAAAAAAAAAAAAAAGTCTCAGAACACACTCTTCAGTAATAAAGAGTAGCAGACATACACAAACACACACTATATTATTGCACTTAAATTTATACTAGCCACATATAGCAGACACAAATGAAATTAGTAGGAAAGAGACAATAAAGTCATATTAATGACAACTACATGAAAATAAAATGCAGAGGATTATGACTGGGTCTCTGACCCATACGTAGCTTACTATGTGCTCAAGACACGGATGCAGATGACCTCTGCAAGCTGCCATGTATTGTCTTTGTAGGCAGAGTCTAGCTGAAGCACATCCAAATGTAACTAACATAACAGTCCAAAAACTGGCTCATATTAAGGTGTCTCTCCTTAATGCCACAAGTCTAAAAAATAAATTGCCTGATCTTGAGACGCTCCTTCATTTGGAAAACCTCAGTGTCTATGCAGTGACTGAAACTTGATTTAAATGTAAAGAGAGTACTCTGTCTGTACCAGACCCAATGGCAACTGTGGTGGATTTTTCATGTTTGTCAAGGAAAACATTTAATTTCCAGGCAGATCAAACTGAACTTACTGAACTAGCGATCACTCAAGTTAGGATTACTTATCAATTGCTGGCTTGTTGCAACACCCCTTCTTTTCCCCTGATGGCCACATAAGATTCCTCAGTGTTATAAATGAACTGTCCATACTGAAGTAGTGATCACTCCACACAGGATTAATTATCAACTACTAGCTTGTTACAACACCCCTTCATTTCTCCTGATGGCCACATAAGATTCCTCAGTGTTCTAAATTATCTGCCAATTAGAAAATAGTTTTAGGTTCACAGGTAAGTACTAGGATAGCTGCCCTTGTGGGCCATTTTAAGCCTAACCAGTTTCTGTTTTTGTGCTCAAAGTAATCCCTCCCTGTGGTTAGAGACTGACCTTACCCATCCCATGGTCAGTAATTATATATTACCCCTAATAAGAATAACTGGAATCATACCACAGATACGTTGCGGGGACCCATGCACGGGATAAAGCATTTAGGAGCTACTTCTGGCCGTTAGTAGCACGGGGGCAGTCCTGGGATAAATCTTCTGTTTTCCATCCATAGGTCCAAGTTTGGCTTGAATATGTACAGGAATGAACTTTGCTATATGTGGATGAGGAGTCTATTCCAGAGCAGTGGTATCCTCTGTAAGATGTACCAGTCCCTCAAACCAGTTCTGTTGATGTTGCAGAAGAGGCTTAGATCCCTAGACTGAGCATTTCTGATGTCATTTGATGACCTTATGTGCAGTAAATCCATCAGTAAAGGGGATGCCTTGTATGCCAGACACAGGTCACCTCGTAGCAGTTTGTAGGATACCAAGTATAGTGACTACCTTATTTTGGGGTGACTGACTGCCATTCAGTAAAGTTGGATCAATGTAAGATTATGCCCCAAAATTTTCTAGACTTAATAAAAAAAAATCATGGAGTAGCTGGTAAATAAATATACTAGAGGAGACAGCATTCTTGATCAAATTCTTACAAATATGGCTGCCTCTTACACTGCTCCTCTGGTATCTCCTTCCCCAGTAAATTCTGACCATATACTTTTGACCTCCTGTGTTTAACTCCCAAAATCACATACAAAAAAATCCACTAAATTTTAAGGACTATAAACATGCCAACCTCGACCTACTATGTGATGAAATATCAAAATTCACTTATGACTGCACCTCCCTAGACCTTAATACAGCAGCAAGATTCACTTAGGAATTATACATCTATTTAAAACAATGCATATAGCTAGCAGACTCACTTGCCACAGGAAATTCATAGACTAGCTACCCTGGTGGTCTGCCACCATAAATAAAGTATGCAATGAAAGTATGAAACTCCATTTAGCACATCCAAAATCCATCTTTCATGGCTATATTAAAAGCATTATAAAAACCCTAAAGAACTCTTATGTCCACTAAAGAAGCACGTGAACTTTGGCTTATGATCTTAGGTTGGCTTCTGAAGCCAAAGATAATTATAAATCTTTCTTTATCTAGTTAGAAAACAAAACGACAAAACCTACATAGCTCTCAGAATTGTACACAGTGGGCCTTCTTTTCTTATCCTTACTTATCCTTGCAAAAAAAATGTAAAGCAAACTTGATCCATGAGACTTCTATTCAAAGCCCTGAGATACCTGCATCCCTTACTCCTCCAGTTATGTATAGTGATCATTTACTGAACGTGCTAACCAAGACCAAAAAGACTTTCTCCATGGGACCCAACAATATACTTGGTTGCTTCATTAATAATATTACATGCAGTCATACTCGTCAAACTGTTAAACTTGCATTTAGCTGTTTTTTTCTCTGATGAGTGGTACACAGCACTGGTAATGACTTTCCATGAGGGTGGCCTTACAACTGACTCAGTAATTATAGATCTATCAACCTTACAAACTTCATGGGATGTATTAAAACTGACTCAGAATCTGTGATATGAAGAAGTTTGTTAGACTTAACTTCTAAGAGTTTGGCTTTGTGAACGGTAGATCTTGTCTATTTAATCTGGTAAATTTCTTAAAAGCATTATGAAGGCTGGAGATGATGGCCATGTAGTGCAGGTGGTGTATCCTGACCTTGCCAAGGTCTTCAACACCATTCCCCATCATGTGAAAAATAATGCTTTAAAAATTGTCGCATACATGATAATATGGATAGTAAAGTGATTGAAAAACAGAACCCAAACAGTGAGCTGCATGTGCTCATCAGAAATTATGAAGGTGACCAGCAGCGTCTCTCAGGGCTCAGTGCTGGGGCCACTCCATTTTAGTGTTTACTTCTCAGATCTCACAGAAGAAAGCTAAGGTCTTTGGCTAACAAAGTCTGCAGGTGACTGAAAAAACATGGGTTGCTGTTAAGTCACGCTGCAATACCCAAACCCTCCAGAATGAACTTTCACTAGTAAACACTCGGTCTTCTAAGAATGCGCTCACAGTAAGTGCTAAAAAGTATAGGACAACCACTGTTGGTAGATTTCCCCCCATCATACTGTCTAGACAATACACCTCTACAAAACAAAAATGTAGTTAGGGATCTGTGTACTTGAGTTGACAGCTTCCTTTCTTTTGACTATCATGTGACAGCAACTAACAGGAAAACTTTTTATTTAGCCCAGGTAATTGCCAAAGGAATATCATCAAGATCTAAAGTGGTAATCAATTGCTTATACTCAACATTGATCAGGCCAGTTAGAGTACAGCACTCTTTTGGGATGTATTTCTATAAACACATCAAACAATTTGAAAGAACACTAAAGTTCCTAACAAAAAGAACACATGCCTAACCCTCCTGAGCTACTGAGAGAGGTTGGAAGTCGTATGCCTTTATTTAGTGTCTTGTCGATTTTTGAGAGGAGATATTTACCTTACAAGAATTTTTGTGGGTTACTTTGTTTTCTTTGTAGATTAATGTAATAGTTTTCTTTATCCTGTTTAATTTGCTTTGTGGCTTTGTTTCTAAGTTCCTGATATGTTAGACGATTTGACTGAGATTTGTTAGCATTCCATAGTTCTCATGCCTTATCTCTTATTTTAAGAAGATTTTAGTTTCCTTAGTTAGCCATGGGGTATATTTTGCCTTCACTGAAATTGTCATGGGGTAGTAATTTGTTAAGAATATTGAGGAATGTGTCATTGAAATATCTGATGGCATCACCTAGGGGCAAGACATTTAGAGTAGCCTAGTTATATTGGTTGAGAATGGATACCAGAGTCAGATGATCTGTTTAAGAGGGTTAGTACGCTGCCTATGTAAAATGGTTGGTAAGTGGTCACTGAGGCTATCAGGAAGACAACCAGAGTGTTGATAGTTTGAGAGTTTGTTTGTTAGTGTCCAGTCAAGGATAGATTGTATATTTGATCCTTTGTCAATTCTGGTAGGGCATTGGATGATTTGTGTAAAGCCATGGAGATTAATGTGGTTCACAGGGTTCTGTGAGTTACACGGATGCCAGTCTGTATTGAAATCACCCATTATAATTGTTTCATGAGAAACAGTTTTTGAGGTCCAGTAGAGGCTATGCTCTACAGTAGCCAGATTATGTCCAGGTGAAATATGTATTCCTGCAATGATTAAGTGTTTATTGGAGTTGATTTTTAGTTTTGTGAATATTTCAGCATTTTTAAAAGTTGAAGTGTTTTGGTTTAGCAGTTGCAGTATGAGGTTGTTTCTAAATACTATGGTTACACTTCCACCTCTCTTATTTTATCTGTCTAACCTAAGAATATTGTAACCATGAGGGATAATCTCATTGTCGTCTGTATGTAACTTCAGCCAGGTTTCTGTTAAAAGGGCTATATCTGGTGAACAGAGAGAGGGTGGCATGTAGTTCCTGAACCTTATTAACAAGACTTCTGAGGTTTATGTTTATCAGCAGTAAGTCTTTTCTTTTTCGACGTAAATGCAATATATTTTGAGGCTGAGAGGATGTATCACTGATTAACAGTGTGGTATTTTTGTGGCCTGGTTTTGGGTGAATATCGCCACTTATTATATGTTGAGATGCTGTGTTTACAATAGCGTTTAGGAATTTAGATGCAAGTTTATGATATGTAAGTGAGATGTGAGTTGAGACATGAAGTGGAGGTGTATTATAGGTGAGTTGATCAAAGGATGTGCTATTGAATACAGATGGGGATATTTCAACGTTTACAGGCTGTTTCTGATGTGGGGTAAGGAGACATGTTTTTGTGGCTGGGGAGAGTGTGGGCAGGTGAGAATAAGCAGTTAAGTAACTGGCTAGGGAAAAAATTATAAGTATTGAAGTATATAGGGGTATCATTTTTTGTTTTTATGAAATGCTTATTTTGTGGGATGAGACAGTATATACTATATAGGAAATACTAATATGCCTTAATTAACTCTTTAGTTGGGGACTGAAAGAGAAAAACAATTTTTTTTATGAGGTTGCTGCTTCTAGCATTTGGAATGAGTAGGTGAGTAAAAGTGAGACAGATTGTAAATAGTAACTAATACTCACTAATTAAGCCTTTAGATAGTAGACTGAGAGAGAATAACAAAGTTTTATGAAGTTACAATTACTAACAAGTGGACTGAATAGGTGGGTAAAGGGTAAGGATATTGTATGTATGAGTAATGGGTAAATGGTACGGGCTAGACTGGACGGTAGTCAGTGACTGGATAATGTAACTCTGATTTTAATTGGAGTACCCTACTGATAGGTATGCTGTGTGTTGTGGGAGTGGCTTGGTTAAAATAAATGTAGGTGTATTGGGGGTGGGTGGCAGTCAGAGGTTCACAATCTTATTTTTCAGAATGGAAAATCATAAACTGCTTATAATTAACAATACTGAATCTTTATGTTAAATTAGCTCATTTATTTCTTAATTTATGTACCCTACACAAGTCCAACATTATGAATAAAGACAAAACAACTGAAGACAAGCAAAGGTGTATCTGGGGTGAAAATTTGTACAACCATGTATAAGATATAGTATGATAGGTACTTTAAAATGTTTACATAAAGAATAAGGGGTGACATAGTGCTGTCTGAATGTACAGATCAAAAAGGGTTCCTCATAACATTCTGCCACATCACTAAAGATTAAAGTCACTACATATAGACAGGCATTTGAGTTTCAGACTCCATACCATTCAGAAAGCACATGGCAATGCAAAACGTATTATTTTAGCAATTTTCTAAGTATACAATGGCAATATTTAAAATTTTCTCCGTGATTTTGGGACTTTGCTTCCACCCTTATTATTTTTGCCTTTGTCCATGCTTTTTGCTGTAAGAGGTTAAGCTCACAATGTACTGTACCTCTTAGCTGTCCCAGATTTTGCAGTCAGTCCCTGAAGTTTGCCTCATTTGTGGTCTCTTCCTCACAAGACAAGTGATTTTTCTTTCTTTCTTTTTTTTCTGAAGATTTCATTCACTGAATAATAATGCCGTTTGAGTTTCAGAATTCATATCCCTCACAAAATGCATACTAATGCAAAAATTGTTATTCTAACAATTAAATACACAAGAGCAATATTACATTTAACATATGTCTCTGATTTTGCATGTTTGACCAATATTATTTTTGGCTTTGTCCCCGACTCTTTACCTAAGAAGTTGGAAAGTATGATTTACACCTGTGACAAACAGCTTGTAGTAGTTAGCTGCTCTCAAACTCAAATTGCTGCAAACATGGTTTCCTAAAGTGAAATAGAAAAAAACAAAACAAAACTGGACAACCTGCAGTAATGAGACAAATAAAAACACTGAAGACTTTAAGGCAGACAACAAATTGTAATAATGTTTTTAAAAGCACAATAAAAATAATCGTTAAAAGAACAGTATAAATCAGAGTCATTTTATTGTGCTTTTAAAGCTTTAAAGGAAAACTCCACCTTAGAGCTAAAAAAAATCTGTTTTTTCACTCTATCTTTGTTTTATGAGCTAGTTTAACACCTCAAAACCACCCTGACTGCTGCTTATAGAATTTTATTATGTTTTCCTTGGGATTACCACCTTTTATTGTGGCTAAAACCGGACCAAGACCACACCCGTCACAACACCTGTAATCGCGCCCATTTCCACCCCACTCCCATCCATGTTTTGCCCATTCTGTGACATCGTCATGACATTTGCTGATGGGAATGCCTAATTTTCCCCATTTCTGATGCCTGCTTTCTGCCAGTTTAGTATGATTTTCTGTAAAAAGCATAGTAAATCTTCCAATTTAAAAAACTCCAGTAGTCTGTTTACTTTTTTTAAACAGAATACCGGAGTTTGTACAGTGTTTTTAGGACTACCGGACAATCAGTTTGATTTCTGCATAGTCTGGAAAAAAAAAAAAACAGGTAAGTGGCAACCCTAGTTTCCCACAAAATGGCTTCCAATGGGGCTTCATATATCGACGTGATCTTGTTTTTCTTCAAGCCTTTCTTTTTACCATAATCTGTTTAAAGTCCACTATATAGGAGTCATGTTGGACATAAGGAAGTAGTGGTATATTCCCATGCTATTGACATATAATGGGATTAGTGTCAGCCACTGTTATCTTGTATGCCTTCTGTAACAGGACTGCTTATCTTTTTCTTGAATGTACCTTATTTGTGTGTCTCGGAGATTATTGTAGAGTATACTAGAGAGGTAAACAGCTGCAACCCAAAAATGTAGCTAAATTTGCAGTCCTTTATTCAAAGTATATTTTTGTAGTGCAAGATGAATTGACAGCCACCCCTCCCCCACATAGTGGTAAATGTGTTAAAATTTTCAAGAATTACAAAAAAAAATATTTTCTGACTTTTCTCTAAATGTCACAGACATCTTTGTTACTACATTTAAGTCATATTAAAATGTAAAGCAGTATACACAAACATTTAAAGGTTAAAACTTAGCATTTCTGCTGCTTTTGTAAATTTGTCTAAAGAGGTGACAGCTGCTTTTGAACCATTGCCTGATCTAATTGCTCTGTTTTCCTGAGAAAGGCATGGTTACTTTGAAAGCAGGTATGAATCAGTGTAAGCTGTCTTCCTGTCTGCAGTAAAGACAATGGAAATAGTTTCACACCTCTCTGCCTTTTGACAGCAGGTGCTGCGCCCCTGACATCAGCAGGACTAATTATCCAAATAACACTGTCAGTAGTACCTGACCAACAATTTCACTATGTCTGTGGTATGTCATGAAGGCATAGAGAAATTCCTCTGCAAATTATGTGAGAAGCTAATCTTAAAAAAAGTAGATGGTCTTTCCCTTCCTTTGATTCCAAGGCAAAGAAATGAAAGTTTTATAAAGTACAAGCAGGCTTCTAGTACTTCACAGAACTGGGATCATAAGAGAACATCAACTTATGGGTTCAGTTAAACTATTGGAGAAGGTAGAGTTTTCCTTTAAAAAAAAGACAAAAACCCATCAATTTGCAGTATTGAAAAAATGTTTAAAAATGATGGAAGACTTAAAGGTAGGCAACAAACTTTAATGACGTCTTTTAAAGCACAATCAAATCAGAGTCTTTAAATGCAGAGTAAATATAACATAGTATTTTTATTTTTATTTTGCTTTTAAAGAAGTTATTGAAGTTTCTTGCCTGCCTTTTATCTTTATTTATTTTGTTTTCATAAAGTTATCCAGGATCTGACAAGTTATGCATGCACTCAAGTCACAGCACCACAGGTACCAGTATGACTTATGATGTGAGATGTACCTCCTTAGACTGTATGACGGGAGACATTATGGAGTTGTTAGATTAAGTGTTACAGATCAGTATTTGCCACAACACTTAGCAACATTCTACCTTCACCAGTGATGATGCCACAGCACAAATACAAGATGATTGACGTAAATAATTGGCTTAGTTTCTCGTGTCATTCTCAGGGGATAAAGTATTTGTCATTTTGGGAGGATATGGTTAAGAAACTCTGAAAGATATACATCAGATCATTTCTTCCCATGCCTCTGCTGAAAATTGGCTTTGTTCCAAGTCGTGCTTTTCTGGTAAATAAATGTTAAATAAATAAAAATAAATAAATAAACTATGTTGCTTTGCCAAGGATGGTTTTCACATATTCCCTCTAGGCTTTTAAACATTGGCTAAAACATTGTCCTCCCCATAGAGCCTGTTTTTTGGCAATCCCAAATCAACAAACCTTCCAGCGTAGCAAAATCAACCCTTGGGAATTAATTGTGTTACTGCTCAATGCCAGGTATTCATACAAGATGCTCCACTCCCTCCAAGCTCTCCTCATTGTGGAGAATGGCATCTGTGCAGTTATCAAGACATAGTTTAAAGTTGCAGAGAGTACCCTGGCAGTGCAAGGCTTCAGTGCCTTCCACACATTTAGCTCAGTAACTGTACATACATAGAATAAAGGTGGAGGTGTCTCGATTTATATCAGTAACAAGCATATCTTTATTTATATCAGTAACAAGCATATCTTTAGATTGTTTAAACGGGATGATGTGTTAGAGGTTCTCCATGTACAGATTACACTAGACAAACTATCTCTAGATTATCATAGACAAAGCTCCATGTCATATCCTAGCAAGCTATAGGTCACCCTCTATGATCCAGGAAATGCATAGCTCATACTTAGACTTACTGGAGACACTCTGCATTCAACCAAATGCCATACTCATGGAGGGCTTCAATTACCTCTCTGTAGAGTGGGAATCCTACATGACTGCAAATTTGCAGGTACAGATTCCTGGACTTTGAAAACACAAACACTCTAGATCAGATAAAGCATACACCCACTAGAGGTACAAACATTTTGAATCTGGTGCTCACAAATATGTGAGAATGCTGCACACCACCTAGTGTCATGTCCTCTCTGTTAAAGTCAGATCAAAATGTGATCTCCTTTTGATTAAAAATCAACCCCATTAAATCCTGTAACACAGTTAGGAACTATTCCAAGACAAACTTCCTTTTATTAGGTAAACTACCTTTTATTACGTGATAACCTCTCAAAATGCCAAGCCCTTCCAAACCCAGATAACACAGCAGCCTATATGGAATTGTTCACAGAAATTCTGTACAACCATGTTAATGGTAGTATAGAGACTGCTATGCATATCAGAAGTAAGCCCAAAACAAACTCTCAAAACAAACCACCTAGGGAAATCCAAAATAAACAGGTTATGCAACAATAGAAAAAAGTCATTGCTAAAATTAAGGATAGTAACAGACAAAAAGAAAAGAACTCTCTCATCAAACTAAATATACAACTAAAAGATATCTAATTAAGTCTAAGAAAGTGAATTTTAAGATAAATATGGCTTTCCAGGCCAAGGACAACCATAATACCTTCTTCATTTATGTCATAAACCTCAAAAGCAGTATACAACACTTTTTCTAAACTGGTTGTAAATGGAGCCATGTTTACAGAGCCGGAGTGATCATGCTGGAGAGGTAGCTACATCTCCCAGAAACTGCCACTTCTCTTAAACAAGCTTTCAATTTGTGTGAAACAGAACACCTCCCCGACCCTCTTCAAATGCAACCTAGATCAATGAATCGGTGACCGCAGATTTACCATCCTGGACAGAGAAAGTCATTATTAACTGCCATGGACCCTTACTGTGCGAACTTCACTCACCTAACCACTGACAACTTGGGATAAATATGGCTAGGCTTGTAAGGGCTCTAGGGCCGTTATCCTAGTAACTTTCTATGAACCTATGAAGATATAGCAAATGTACTGGCTGACAAATTCAACTCTAACTTTATGTCCCACTCACCTTCCAGGAAATACCATCTAATATAACCCCCTCCAATTATCAATAGGGAGCCGGTCCTAGCTGCACTTTCTAAGGCCAAGAACACAGCTTCAGTGGGCCCTGATAATATTTGAAGCTGTTTAGGAGGCATCCTGTGGTATGACCTATCAGGGTCATGGTTCAACTACAGTCTTTCCAAAGGCACAATGCCACATGAATGGACGACTGCATCATCCCTCTGCACAAAAGCAACCAATCAGCAGATCTCGCAAACTGCAACCACAGACCCATTAGTTTGACTAGTCTCGTATGCAAAGCTGTGGAAAGAATTATCATGGAAATGATTGATTATGACACAGGAAACTTCCAGACACAGCACCTCACCCAGTATGGTTTCATCAAGGGCAGGTCATGCCTACTACTCCTGGTGGATTTCTTTGAAAAGGTCACCAAGGCAATGGGCATGGGCAAAATGGTGCAAACTGCCTACTTTACCCTGGCTAAGGCATTTGATACAGTACCCCACTTGGGCATTATAAACAAACTCACTGAATTACGCATAAACCCCATGTAACATACTGGATAGTCGGCTGGCTCACAGATGGACCACCTACAAAGAGACCAGTCAGTAGCAGAGTCCCTTAGGGATATATGCTGGGTCCGCACCTCTTTTACATCTACTTCTCAGAAGTCAAGGCCAACATCAAGGGTCTCTGGCTGACCAATTTTGTAGACAATTACAAACTAAGAGCAGTCATAGAATCCCTCCAAGATACCAACAACGTACAGGAAAGTTTAATGCAAAGAAATGACTGGTGCCAAAGCTATGGCTTAAAACATCTTGCCAAGAAATGCGTAAAAGTACTTTTTGGAAAGTCAGCCATGCAAGGGAAACTACCTCATTGATAAAACACCCTTAAGAGTAGACCGAGTAGTCCCGAATTTGGGGATGCATGTAGATAGACCAACATGAGTATAAAATAGTAAGAATGTAATTTTTTAGCACTCCACTTATAAGTAAGGGCATGGTATCTAGGTTCATTGAGGTCATTATGCCACAGTATTCAGTCTTCATTAGACCCATCATTCAGTGTGATGCCTCCTTTGGTATGTATCTGACCAGGAACATGCAACAACTGGAATGGCCATAGTGGTTCCTCGCAAAAAGAATACAGGATGTAAGTACAATATCCTACATAGATTACCTCAAAACCTTTTCTCTATACTCTGTTTTCTACATACTGCTGAGAGGTGATTTATGCCTAGCATACAAGGCATCACTGGATCCTGTGCTGATGGACCTTTTGCATATCCACACAGTGATCAGAATTATGAAATCTAAGGACCTAAGCTTTGTTTATGATATTGTGATGATGCAAGGTATTGCCAGCTATGCCAGGAGAAATAGGGCATTGGATGTGCAACATATGCTAGCACAGCTAGCTAGAATTTTGTAAATAATTATATGTCATTTGTGTATCAAACTGATTTATACAGGTGCTGTGTTAAAAATATACCAACAGTGGGTCTAGACTGCATTGTAACTGATTAAATGTATATGTTTTAACAGAGGATACTGGAAGAGAATAGGTTAATCGCAATCCACCTGACTTTGAAAAATATTCTGAAATTAAATTACTGGGTCTAGACCATAAAGATGTTATCTCACACTTTTCAATGAACCCAGAGACATACTGTCTGTAAAAAGCATGGTTTGTTAGTCTCTCTAGAAATAGCTGGTGTTAAAATTGTTTTACAGATTCCAGATGCTTCAGTAAACTTTAACAAAGCTTGAGATATGTATTGTAACACATATGTGCTAAATCCTGGTAGCTTCTAGCCAAGGGGGTAGCATGGGAACCAGAAGTAAGATGACCATATGTATGTGATGACATTCTGTATTAAATCACTAAAATGATATTTTAATACTAGGTGAGACTTAAGTCTCAGAGCAATCTGTTTTGAAATCTGAAAAAGAAGGACCGCTCACCTACTTCAGCTTGCCTTGCTCTACTAAGTGAACCGGGGAATAGTAATTCTTTAGATCAGTCAGGAAAATATAGTGAGATTAGTTAAGTACTGTTTTTCTGTATCTGTGTGAATCTATTCATCAGTGTTGTTTTAATATTTCCTGTAACTAAAACTCTGGTGTTTATTGTAAACAGATATTCTGTATTTTCACATTCTTTTTTTATTAAATATATTTAAACCTTTAATTGTGGCTGCTCCTTTAGAGACTATTTTAATTGTTGAGAGTACTTGTATCCATTTGGTGACTGTAGCCACTCCTGAAAGCCTTACTGCATTGGCCAAACATACAAGATAAGGTAGTTACTGCCACCAGACACTCCAAAGCCAGTTACTCTAAGGCTCTTACAAGGGTACCCAATTATACTGAGTAAAATTAATATAATTTCACAAAGTGTAATTGGGTACCCTTGTAAGAGCCTTAGAGTAGCTGGCTTTGGAGTGTCTGGTGGCAGTAACTACCTTATAGTCTGGGCAGAAGGGGGAATAGCTAGTAAATTTGTGCCAGCCTTTCCCAGGTGTGTGTGTGTGTGTGTGTGTGTGTGTGTGTGTGTGTGTGTGTGTGTGTGTGTGTGTGTGTGTGTGTGTGTGTGTGTGTGTGTGTGTGTGTGTATACATGCAAATTAAATCTCAGAGTGTGTATGTCACCTACTGGGAGCAAGCACACAAAGCACTGGTTTCACGGAGAGAGAGAGAGTGGTGGAAGAATTGGCTTGGGCACTCAGCTGAGGACTCAACTCTACAGCTGTGGCCAGTAAGGAGTCTTACTGGGGATCTGGAGAGAGAGAAACCAGTCCAGGACTGTATGTGTTCCCTGTGTGCTCTTAAGGGAAATTGTGCTTGACACAGAGAACTGCATCTGGAAATACTGGATGTATCTGTTTTTGTTCCAAGTGACTGACCCAGAGTGGGGACATGACAGATATAAACAGGACATGTTAGAGGGTCAGGCCTGTATCTTAGAGAATTCCCATTCTCTGGAATAGACTTCCCATGCATGTTAAGCAGAGCCCTTCCCTAACGCTATTCACTTGTAACCTGAGCAGTGGATGGAAAATCAAAAATTTACCCCAGGTTTGGCACCTATATCTCTGACCATTAATTCATGCCCTAGCTAGCATACGCCTTTAGTATAACCTCTAAGACTCAGCAACTCATAGGATATATTTGGGATATATGGCTAAACTTGTAAAGGCCCTAGTAGTAGTTAGCCTAGTGTAAACCTAGAACTTATGAAATCTTATCTGGGTGTCTGCCACTTAGTTTCAGGTCCACAGAATGACATGGGCAAAGTGTTCAATAGTATGAAAACAGAAAAAAAGATTAAAGGCTAGCCATTATCCTGGTAACAAGTAACAATCAGAAGAAGAACATGACTAATGTTTACAGTGGCCACATACCATGCTACACTCCATATGCAGTGATGGCAGTCTCTCAGCCTCTCCTCAGTCAGCAGTACACAAGAACATCAGCACAAAGGAGCGAAACTCAGACTGCAACTTGCCTTATAAGAAAGCAATGGCAGCCACCTCCACACCTCCTAGAACTGATTCTGATCCATACTCTGATACAGACAAAAGAACTCTATAATTTCCCCCTTTGAACCACTGAAAGTACTGTGGCTTTAGGAAGAAGCCACAGAACAAAAGCATCTTATCCCTTTCAGACAATCACTGTTATCACCCTATCTTCATTTCTTAATACTTCTATTGCTTGCTAGTTTATTGTTGTTCACACACAAATGAATGTTAGCACCGGTGTGTGAATTCCTAAGCAGAAAGTGCATTGCCTGATGGCATGGTTAAATCTTCATTCTTCAGATCATCTCCTTGAGCTGGTGAAGATCTCACATCCCCTATAGAAAAGAGCAGGGTAAGTTCCTTGATGCCCTGGCCAAGCTTCCCCTTGTAGAAAAAGTTGTATAAATACCACCTCAGTCCCCCCCCCCCCCCCCCCGAGTAGTGGGACTAACCCAGCAACAAAGACTAAATTAAATAAATAAATCAGTAAATACTAGTCTGAAACCATTCACATGAGAAAAGAATGGTCTGCTAACACTGCCAGTATGTGAATTCCATTTTCTCCCGGCAGCCATAATCATACTTCTCAATCCACAAATGTTAAAATTCTGGACAAAGGCTATATTGGACAACTAATTACCATGGAATTTGAATTCCTAGTAGCATAACTGTTCCCACTTCCAGGAGGATTGTGGGATATCATCACCTAAAAAAATACAACTGAAAAGCACATTGACAAAATGTAACCAAATATTGGTTTCATTTAAATCTAGCTCAGTGAGCAAATTTGTCAGCTTCACTCTGGTACACTGAGCATTTCATAAAGTCATATAACCTTCCACATAGGTTTTAATATGCTAGACACCTTCCCTGTTGCACATTTTTGATTGGCAACAGAGTGCTCAGATAGCCCTCATCCCTCCCAGCATTAATGACCCATCTGGTAAGTCCAACATAATGGTACAGCATATGTCATATAGATGACATTGCAGATACCCTAGCACTAAGGAGCACAAGCATAGCATGCCTATACTTCAGAAAATGACTATGTCACAATTGTGTCCTAGCACTAAAATGGTGACCAGTAAAGGCCAGTACACCACCACACACCACACTATCACTGATCACTCCACAAATGACATACACTATGGAAAAATAAATACAAAAAGCTCATATTTCACCAATGTACATATGCATACATACACAAGCAAGGGTTTTATATTCACTGTAAAGGCTACGTATCTGCAATCTTGGTTAACATTCGCATTTGATCCTCATTTTAACTGTAAGATTTTTTTCTTCTTTCTGTGGTTCTTCGGTGTAAAGCTTTTCAGTTTTTCCTCAAAGCTAAGTTCTGCAATTGATGGTACATTAATGCTGATATTTTCCTTGCCTCGTTAACACATATCTTTCACACACATATCGAGGTCAGTATCCACTCAACATGAACTTCTTAAATGAGTCTGAACAATTTTTCCCTAACTGCCCATTACAATATGCTTAGTCTGTTATTGGTAATCAAACATTCATTGTTGTCGTCACTTCCAAGTACACTGGCTGTTAGTCTGTGCTCTGTCTGAAACATCTGTTTAAATTTGTTACACAGAGTTAACCAATTTACCATTTTAATGTAGTTAGGTTGTAGCTGTGGACTAGTGAAGAAACTTGCCCCTGGATCCTTGTGGTGCATGCTGTCAGTATCACTGCCGTAGCACTCTGCTGACAAGGGAAGGTCACTTTTTTGCCTTCCTATTTGCTCATTCTCCAGATCATGTCATCCATTTCTAGCCTTAAACAACATAGCATATTCCACTAACTTTAACACTTTTTATTTTGGCTGTATAATTTTCACTTTCCTACACACTCAAGGAAACCAGCAGATACCAGTGGACTCAGCAAAACATAGATGGGCAAAGGAATGATATGTGGAGTCTATTCAGAAGGCAGTCCAGCTGATAAATGAACTGGAAAACTAAGCACTATGAGGCAGGACTGTTAAGTGCAACTGTGCTGCCTCTCATACATAATCCAGTGTCTCATACAGTAGTTCATTACTGATGAAGGATCAACAATAAAACATGAACAAATGCAAATAAAACTTAGTAAGGAATACTTCAGAAGACTTAAATTAATCCTGAAAACATCACTGTGATCTAGGAAAAAAATTCATGCTATAAACCAATTTGCTCTTCCTGTCCAAACTTACAGTTTTGGAGTGATTGACTGGACCCAAAACATGCTGGATAGATTAGATAGGAAAACAAGAAGGATGCTTTATGCTCACCAAATGATTTATAAAAATCAGTGCATGCCAACATTATATATTCTCCGTTCCGAAGGAGGGATGGGCCTCCTTGAAATTGATTACATGTATAGATCTGCAATCATGGGACTCCACACATATCTTCTGACCTCACAAGACCCAAACGCAGTGAAAGTTTTGAAACATGAGGAGAATAAATCTAAAATGACTTCTCTGCTTAATCTAACAGAAGCATATCAGCATCAAACAGGAATGGAAATCAAACCAGAAGTAGATAAAAATCAGGCAGCAACTGAATGTGCCAAAAAACAAAATAAAGAATATAAGGTGAAGGATCAGATGAGAAGACAAGAAATGTGGAAAAAGCATAAATACATTTGCAAGTATAAAAAACTTCTGGAAGAACCTCATGTCAATCAGGAATGAACACAGGAATGGTTAAGGAGAGGCAAATTCAAACCAAGAGATGAAAGGTTAATATTGGCGGCCCAAGATAGAGGGTCTGCTTACACGTTGGTTTATGAAGTCCACTGAACATGTGGCAGAAACAGACAAATGCAGGTTTTGTAAAACCAAATTGGAAACAGTTGAACACCTCATTGCTGGCTGCGACATGTTAATGGCAGAAGGATTGTATACTGAAAGGCATAGTAATGTGAGAGACTGTTGCACTGGAGATGGTGTAAACATTATGGTACTGAAGTGGCCGAAAAACACTGGAAACATGAGCCACAAATCATCATGGAAAATGAAGTCTACATCACTTAGGATCATCCATTACCACCAGTTCAAAAGATAGAGGCTAGAAAACCAGATATAGTAGTCCAAGAAAAGAAGACAAGAGTAGCATTGATCATTGAAATTGCCACACCTAGTGACTACAGTGTTTTGCATACAGAGACACAAAGTCATAAAATATCAGGACCTGCAGGCAGAAATGAGAGCAATGTGGAAGAAAGATACCCAGACAGTTCCAATAGTAGTAGGAGCAACGGGCAAATAATTTACAATCGTATTTAGATACGTTACAAATACATGTAACTCCATATGAATTACAGGAGTCATTACTAGGCACATTGTGGGTGCTGCAAAGAGACATCAAAGACTGAAACAATACTAATTTCATGAACTTTAATTGTACTTTGACTTAGGAATGGGGTCCATTCCTATCATGGTATTAGAAACCCAAAAGACTTGGAGAAATTTAAAAAAAAAAAGTTCATTATTCTTGAAACAGCAAACCTACACCCCAAGCCATATTCCCAAGTTCTTCCCTTTCCTGTTATCCTCTTCTCCTGCTTTGTTGCATACTCTTTTTCAGAGCATGTGTGTAAAGATTTCTTTATCTTAGTAAAACTTAAAAAATAAAAAGTCAGTTAGAAAATAACAGTTATTTTGTAGTAAAGTAACAGCAGGGAATTTAAATTAAGATGAGAAGTCAGTACTTCCCTGCAGGGTAGGTAGAAATCTGCTCCAGCTTATGATACACTTTGCCTCTTAAGTGCATGGCTAGGAGTTGTCTGATCCTGGTCATTATACTAATTAAACAAAAAAAAAAACACTTCCTAACTCCTGCCTGTGATGTAGGAAGTGTTACTTTTTACTGTCCCACATATACAGAATTGTTTGTCTGAGTGACTATTTTACCCTTTGGGTTGGATGTTAGTTGGGATATTTTGCAGGCACCTTAATCTTCCCTTTGTCTAAAGGAAACATTTTTTTCTTATTAATGGAAGGATCCACAATAGTATAATCCTTCTTTTACTTGTTTTGGGTAATGGAATAACGAAAAGTGTGTTTTCTTGTCTGAATACCTTCTTATTTGTTTGTAATTCTAAGCCCAGGAGATTTCTTAAGTTTTCATCTTTAAAAACATTATCAGGTAAATATAATTTTCCCTTTGTAGTCCTCGGTTGATGCTGTAGAGTTTTAAAAATGTAGTTTAACTGTATAATATTTGTCCTTACATTCTGAAATTCTGTTAAATGTTTTTTACACCTCTTTCAACATGTTGGTTTCACTTGTCGTGTAAGTGCAAAATATGGCCCTGAAGTCCAATAAAATGTCTTAAAAAAGTTTGACATAATAGCTGGGGCTGTCAAGAGTTACATTTTAAAAATTAAACCCATTTGTCTTAATACGGCTAGCATTCTGTTTAAAGGAGAAATTGTTAGAGGTCAAACCTCCCAGATGTTTCATGGCACTGGTGCACTTTGCTATTCCATTGTCAAGCTTCGCGATATGGCATACTCTGTTGCTACTCATGGCCATTACTTTACATTGTTGAAAGCTGAAGTTGAGCCCAAGTCTTTTAATCAAGGTATTGATCATGGCCAGGTTGAACTCCTCAGCCTCATTTGTAGATGTTACCTGCGGTACAAAGTTTGACTCCCAAGCCCTCATTTACATACTGTATGACCTTGAGCAAGTCAGTTAACTAGTCATTGATCCAGAGTTGACTCTGAAAAGAAACTGTGTCCAGAGGACCTGTCTGGTTAACAAATGGGTGGTATTGTTATTATTATTATTTCATCACTTGTGTATTAAGATAGCCAATGGCTAGCTGAAATAAATATAATTGAAAGGATTGTGCCCCTGGACCAAGCGTTGAAGTACACCAGGTTTCATTTTGATTTAGACTGATCTACTTTCTAGTAATGTAGCCGGTTGGGACCTGTTGCACAGCCATCTTTCCTGTGAGGGCCATTTCAGTTCTTGCATCTTGTTATGTACTGATGTAGGTGGTGTGAAGTTCCACTGTATATTCCATCTCACACTGAAATCTCCATATAATCTACTGTTATAGTAAGAACATTACTGCATTCCTTGGTGCATGTATTGTCATGTACAGCACCAAGTATTCTTCTGTATGTAATTGTAAAGTTTTGCCTTTTACTGCTCTTTGTATACTAATGCATTATAGTTTAATTATGGTCCTTTCAATTTTGCCACCAATTCATGAGTGAAAGGGGAGTTCATTGGTTCGATTTACCTACCTGCAAATTATGGAATTAAATTATTAACCTGTATTTATACTAATAAATAACTAATTCATATTTATTAAAGTAGTCAAAGCCAAGCACCATTACAATAAAACAAAATAAAAATTGCTAGGTGCAAATAACTGATGATATAGTGATTCATAAAACAATCATAAGCCATTGTTTAAAAGGTGAACATTCAAGGACATCCTGAAGTCAGCCACCATGCTGGATTACAACAAAGCAAAATAAAAAAAAATATGCATATAAACGCACACAATGTGGAAATGATTGCTGATATAATGATTCATAAAAAAGTGGTAATATAAAATCATAAGCCATAGTACAAAGGTGAGCTTTTTAGGGATCTCTTTAAACTAACCATTATAGAGGACTCTGTGCGAGTGTATCTCACTGCCATCAGTTCTTTCAGCAAAGCATCAGATTTATTTCTATTTTCCTTGTCTGTTTGCTTACTTTCCTAATGGATGTATGCAGCGCAGCGAAGCAGGTGTTCAGAGGGGAAACTCAGAGTAAAGGTTAGGCGTACTTCTCAGGATGTCAGAGTGACATTGAAACGAAAGCAGTCTCTGAAAATTGGTAGAAGTAGTTTATCATCTTGACACTATGAATGCTCAAGTAATAATCCATTGCCTTAAGGTGTGAACACTGCTACAATAGCTCCAGAAACCAATCTGCCAGAATTTTTTTTAGAAAAACTGCCCAAAATCTATTTAATTTATTTAGTTATTTTATATATATATATATATATATATATATATATATATATATATATATATATATATATATAAATAAAAACATATGTGTGTGTATATATATATATACATATATATATATATATATATATATATATATATATATATAAATATAAATATATATGTTTTGCGTGTATTTATATATAACTGTGTGTTTGTATATATAAATATAAATATGTATGTGTGTATATAAATATATATGCTGTGCGTCTGTGTATGTATGTATGTATGTGTGTGTGTGTGTGTGTGTGTGTGTGTGTGTGTGTGTGTATATATATATATATATATATATATATATGGATCCACTATAGAATCTCGAAATACTGAAATCCTGAATTTCAGTATTTCGAAATGCTATCGCCGAAAGGTTTAAATTGTGAAACTCCAGAAGCTTGAAATTCAAAATCCCTAAGTTCGGAGATTTTGAAATAGCGCTTCTGGTGTTGCAGTGTGTGAATGGATAGGTGTAAGTTCAGGTAAGTATGTATGTGTAAGTGCGTTGGTTAAGGGCTTTAGTGTATGTTAGTGTGTGTTGTGGCTGCGATGTGTGTGTGCAAGGGGCCAGGAAATGTG
This sequence comes from Protopterus annectens, assembly GCF_019279795.1. Lineage (NCBI taxonomy): Eukaryota > Metazoa > Chordata > Ceratodontiformes > Protopteridae > Protopterus > Protopterus annectens. Next base: position 1,809,645,009 of record NC_056726.1, on the reverse strand, counting down.
TGGGTGTGAGTTACCTTTGTGTGTGTGATTGTGAGATCTCGGAGTTATATATAAGTAAGGGGGTATGGTGGTTGCCCCCTTACTTGTCTGTAGTGTAAGATTGTATGTTTGATTGTGGGGGGACATTGTGTGTATGTGCATGTGTGTAGTGTATTTGTAGTGTAGGTTCGCGATTTTAAATTTTGTGGTTTTGGGATTTAAAGCTTTTGGCTATAGAATTTTGAAATACTGAAATTCGGGATTTCAGTATTTCGAGATTCTATAGTGAACCCATATATATATATATATATATATATATATATAATGTATGTATGTATATGATGTATATGGGTAACTATGTTGAGTATAAATCCTTCAAATAAAACTTGGCAACAGTATAACAAAATATAAAATACTAAATATAAAGTAATGTATCGACAACATGCACACAAAACACTCCTTACCTGGGACTTAAATCCACAGTCACTGTAACCGAAGGCAAGCATTCTGTGTGCTGCATCACTAAGACTGCCAAAATAAACCCTACTCTCAAGAAAGCTTTAACCATGCGATATAAGTCGAAAACAAATAAAACTAAGCCTGACCTTACATAATTAAAATTACTGAAACTTCATAAGATATAGATTTATTTATATATCGTTATTTATTATCTATCTCTCTCTCTCTCTATATATATATATATATATATATATATATATATATATATATATATATGTATGTTTAATCACTAATGTTTGGTATACATAGAAAATCAAAAATTCCTGTGGGTATTATTTAAATACATATCTATTTTATAGTTTCCTTCAAATAATCTTAGTAAATAGCAGAGGCTTAAAAACTTTATCTGAGGTACAAGGAAGCCAGTAAAAGAAAAAAAACGGCACCAGAATTCATAGGCTACCTCATCAACAGTGTAAGCTTTTGACAACTAGCACCAAACCTACTTTAATAGTAAGCTGCCCCCTATAGCTGCTACCTGCATAGTCACACCTCTGACACCCCCCCCCCACTCATCCGCAGCAATCAGTTAAAACTTTGTACATGGTAAACCACAGTATAATTTATCTTATACATTTTATAGCTGTTTTTTAAATTATTGTATTTTTTACATATTTGAAAGAAATTCCTCTGTCAATCCTCCAGCGCAAACACCAAGACAAAAGTTTAGAGGGTCAAGACCCCAACACAAAAGACAGACATGACCCAACAACATATTGTATGTCACAATGTCTTAAAGCAAAATTTAGGGAAAAAGGTGAAAATAATGGGAGACAAAGCCCCAAAAGTAGGAATATATTTAAAAAATTGCTCTTACAAACATAGAAACATGCTAGAATAGCATATTCTGAAAGATATGAAGTCTGAAACTCAAATGTCTTTCATTTTATAGTGACTGCATTCCTCCATGGTTTGCCAGAAAACCACAAATTTTATGAGGAACAGACCAGGAATAAGAGACAAAAATGTGGACATTCTGGGAAATTCTGGACAGTTAAGAGGTATGCACAGCAAACCAGCATTCACAGGCAGACCTAAATGTTTCTCTGAAATGTAAAAAGTTGCCAGAAAACAGACTTTACACTAGTAAGCTTCTTGTGAGGAGCATCAGCAAAACATACAGTATCTACTGTCTTGATCCTCACTGATTTCCCAAACCAAAGCCCATAAGAACCAGGGAAATATACAAGGAAAATCTGAACATTCTGCAAAATTCAGGAGAGCTGACCATTTTTAAAAGGGTCCTAAACAGCTGCCAGCAGTAACAGATGCAACCAGCCACCAAATAAATAAGCCACACCATATCTCTCGCCTTCTCAGATTTAGAATTCAGCATAATTTGGGGAACTAACACCCAGATTGTGGAGAAATTAAGTATTACTCTTTATCATACAACAAACAGTAACAAGTTTGCTTCAGGGTGAGTTGCTGAATGACTAGAAATATGCACTCAGATGCTGGGCATCTTTGATTGGCTATAATCCTCAGTTACTTACTAGAAATTGCAAAAATATAGTGAACCAGCAAAACTGTGAAGCAAAATCAAGGATGTTCCTAAAAGTGACTGTAGGTGTGCGTCTCATACCTTTCCATCTGTTGAAACTCAGTTTCCCACAATGGACAATGGAGGGCAAAGTTTTGAAACTGAGCAGTTGTAGCATTGCACTAAGTCATTAATACAATAATAAACAGATTCACCATAAAAAGATTGGTCACTTTCCCTAAGTCATGTGAAAACAGCAAAACGGTGCAGTTGAATGGGAAAATGGAGTCATTCTGACATAACTAGGGTTACCAATTTCCTTCTCTTCATTTTTTTTTATTTTATGCAGACACCCAAATGCAAGAAGACTGTACAGACTTCTGGTTGCACTGTGTGCAGGCAAAGCTAAAATAATTCTACTTCTCTTCAACAAGTCTGAAGGCATCCATCCTCTTTCCAGTTATAAATACAGGTGCCTCCTTTTTCATTAGGACATCACCGTTTTTTAATCAGCATAGCTTCAAGGACAAGTAAATCTGTGCTGCAAATTCCTCTTGAACCTTAAATGGTGTAATATTACAGGGTGGTAGGAGACGGAATGGTAATTGTTTACTATAGACATACCTCTAACCTCAGGAAATGTAGTCACACTAAAAGAGATATTTGTTAACATGTATAGACCCCAAAGAACACATACAGATTGAATTCTTATCAAAATAAAATCAGCTAAAGGATTCCCTTGTGAGGAGGAGCATGCTAAATAATGTCTGAACTCATTTAATTGTTTGCAGTTAAAATAGTGAAACATTAAACATGGTTACTGCTAGGTATATATATATATATATATATATATATATATATATATATATATATATATATATATATATACAGTTTACTCTTTAAACTACTTGTCGTCACACAGTAACACAGCTGTTTCTAGTGCTACGTACAGTAAGGAGTCGAAGCCTAAGGACTCAAAAATTTGGATGCAGAAAAGTGGATGGGATACAGAGTAGATAGTAATGCTGAATAGTGCAGTACATCTTTAGTCAATTGATAGCATTATTGCAGTGGGGCTCTGAGTCTTTAATCACTGTGTTGTAGCAAGATTGTAGATGGACTGAGGCATTTCAACCTGCCATTTTAGAATGGAGTGACGACTTGATGACCAAGCTGTCTTTATACATCTCTCTTTTAAAAATGTTATTACTTTCTTTTGCAGATTTTATTTTTTATTAGATAAGAAACAGCACAAGGTAGATTTGATGACACAAATACTTCTAATTATGTACTTTTTCGTATGATAGCAGCATGCAAAAGTATTTATTCATAATTGTGCAGAACAAAGCAGTTCAAATCAGATCTTACTGCTTTTTACTTTATTTTACCTTGATGATGATGGTCAGCTTTGTTATGTGTATGCATTTATCTTTTGTTAGCAGAGCAGCACAATTGCTGCATGGGTAGCATTGCTGCCTCACAGCAAGAAGCTCTCTGGTTCTGTAATTGGCCGTGGTGCCATCTTTGCACAGTCTGCATGTTCTCCCGAATTTTCTTTGTATTCCTGTTTCTCGCACATTCCTAAGAAATGCCATAAGTTGGACTGGGGTGTGAGTGCATGCATGTGGCAACCTACTTCCATCTTCTCCTTTGCCTTGAAAACTGCTTGGATAGCGGTGAGTGTCTATATGGGTCACTTTAGGAGATGGATGCAGCTTGTAAGAGAGCAAGCAGTGTTGGAACATTTCTTTGTAAAACTGCATTTTCCCAAATCAACATACAACGTTTCATTTTAAAGCATTCCTATATGATTTGTTTTTACCATCCTTATGACGATTTCTGGCTGTCTAATACAGTATACAGACAATATTTTTTTCTTTAAAGTGTGTTGAAATGCCAACAGCTCTACAATACTACTCAACATCTGCAAAATCATAGCCATCCTGTTTTTGTCCGAGTAGCTGTAGTCCTACTTTCTTCACAAAGTTCAGAATCCTGTCTCATGACAAGACTTCTGGTTTACTTTTTTTATTGGCAGTGGATTTTTTTTAACTTTATTATTCTTGTTGCTATATATATATATATATATATATATATATATATATATGTGTGTGTGTGTGTGTGTGTGTGTGTAGCTTTTCAACAATACCATTTGACATAGACATTTTCACTTATAAATGTTCATTCTATATTTGCCATAATGCAGCTACTCACCATTTACATATTATTTCAATACAACAAAAATGTCTTTGCCTTGCTACTCATTCTCACCTCATACATAACCACAACACCCCCCCCCCTTAATTTGAACTTTATTATCCCTTCCCCTCTCCTGATATTTACTGTTGCTTAACTGCTAAAGGTGATGATTAATAATGAGGTGAAATGTGGCTTTCATGTCACTGATTACATTTCGCACACATCAGAAACGTGGACTTTTATAGAGTAAGGTGTTTATGCAATGTTTATGCAGAGCAGTACACTTGTTTACTCCATTGCACCCATACATATTCCTGTAAACCGGACAGTGAATAAATATGCCACACAAATAGTTTCCGTGCCATAGTACCCACCCTTTTATAAACATCTTAATCAAATGTGTGTAGTTTAACAAAGAGTGTTGACAACAACTCCTCTGTTAACACAGATTAAACTCTAATTAATACTGTTTTACATAGTATTCCCAACTACTGTAAAGAAAATGCCCATGAATATTAATACATTGTATATAATTTACAGTAGATATGCGTATCTCACTGGGTGTTAAAATAACTTTAAAATGGAAATGTTTAAAAATTCTGCGTGCATAAAGATTTGTCTGTATGTTTACAGTGGCTGTAGAATACTGTAGCTATATAAGTTCAGTTTTCCACATTTGTTAGCAATGAGCAGGTCACTGCTACATTTAGTAGAGTTCCTGGACTAGCCCACCTACCCATTTAAGAAAGATGAATGTAATGTCTTTCGGCTTATCCCTGTTAGGGGTCGCCACAGCACATCACCGGTCCGCTTATGATTGGCAGTGGATTTTTACAATGTTGAGTTGCCGGTGCCCAACCATCAAAGAAGGCACACCCACTCATGCATGCACCTACCTGCATGTCTTTAAAGTTCACTCGACCATTGAGAGGACATGCAAAGTCTGCACAGAAGGTGCTCCAGCCGAGAATTGAACCGGAGAGCCTCTTGCTGTGAGGTGCCAATGCTAACCGCTGCACCACCACGGTCTATTAGTTAAGAAAGATGAATAAAAAATAGGTTCATAGGTAGGTACTAGGCTATCGGCCCTAGGGCCCATACAAGCCTAGCCAAAAAATGTACCCTGGCTTTCGCCACCCAAGAAAATTATTTTCCTGTGCCCCTGTCGTGCAGAGCTACAGAAGTGATCCTCGGGGTGAATTTCCCATCCAATCATCAAGATTTTTCTTGAAGAGTGCTAATGAGGAGCTCTGTTTGACATAGATAGGTAGTCTGTTCCAGAGTATGGGAAGTCTCTGGGACAGGAATCTATCCTTCCAGCATGTTCTGTTTATTGTGGTGACAAGGAGGGATTGGGATTTCTTTAAGTGGAGCATGTCCAACAGCTCTGGGTTTGACATAGCTTTGTATGTTAGGCAGAGATAAATGCATTTCATGACTGATTCTGCTAGAATTCTCCAGCCAGAGCATATCTGGGCCTTAGGCTCTTACATGCTTCTCCAGTATTCATCAGTCTGCACAATGCACTAAATTAGTACAGGCAGGTAACAAAATTGCTAAATTCATCTTTGAACATTCAGCAGGCATGCATCTCTGGATTTCCCTTTACAGAAGACTACTGTTTGAATTTCCCAGTTATCTAAAACTGACGCCACTTAGGGCCACACATGCCGACAGCAGCATCATTTACTACCCTACCCATTTCCCTGCAGTCACCTTCCTGTTAATATGGTATACACCACCTTGACATCTTGCATTTGTTGCTGTTGTTACTTGTTCATCTTTTGCTCATCCTTGGTTAGATTTTTGTAGTACAGCATACACCTCTCAATGTAAATGCTTCTTGTTGGGTGTCTGTTGTATTCATTTTTGGAGATTCAGTTTGGTCTATGCTAAAACTGGGATGTGGTGAGCTGAAAATTTCCAACCATAAATACATGAATGCATTTAAATAAATAAATAAAATTCAGTGATGTTAAAATTTGCATTTTTGATAGCTGAGTTTTAATACATTTGTTCCTGACATGTCTTGCAGACTTGGGCAGTCAGAAGGAGATAATGCTGTATTTTTTTCTTTAATTGTTAGCATTGCTCCTCTTCTTTTTTTTTTTTTTACATTAGTTTGTGACAGCATCCAAAAAATGCTAGAGAGCAGGATTAGAATGATTCATTTAAGGATACGTTTACACCCAGTGTTTCTTATACTACAGTCAGACATTGCATAAATGATAAAATATTGGGTTGGAAGGGTGGCCAAATGGTTAAGGTGTTTGCCTTACAAACACAAGGTGCAGGGTTTGAGTCTCACAAGGGATAAGTGGCTAGGCTTAAAATGGCTTACAAGGGCAATTAGCCTAGTACTAACCTATGAAATATTCCTTTGAAAATCAGCATTCATACTAAGTCCACCTGTTGCTATCATTTCTTTGTATCGACCCCACTAAGCACTAGGCTCTCAGGGTTAGAAGACTCTGTAGTCAGTAGTATGGTGGATGTTATGTTTTTAATAACCATCCTTATTCTAATCTCTTAATTTTAACCACTGCATTTAATATCAAAGTCAGACTTGACCTACCTCTTTTGGTTGCACTGTTCTCCGTGAATCTCTGTCTGACTTTCTAGTCCATAGATGACTAGAGAAAAAAAGTGAAATTATTTTGAAGGGCTTGAATTAATAAATGGTTAAACTAAACCAGGGAAAATAGCATGTTGAAATGATGGTGCTGCAAACTATATGGCAAGTCAGATGAATAAAGCTTTCAATGATTGGTTTTATATTAGAATTTTACAAAGCAACTACAATTCATGAGGTCCCTAAAAGAGCATTTATTGCATATTCTCTTAATTGGTAAATGGGTGTAAGCATTACTTTTTAGAAGCTCATTTTTTTTATTTTGCTACAAAAACATACTTCCTTACTGATTATAAATATGAGATAAATGTGTTGAGATCAAATGGGGGTGTCAGTGGGCGAGACCTTGAGACATTCTATAAGTATTTGCATGGAAGAAAAATTACAGAATTTATATATCAGCTGATTGATGTTCAAAGAGACCTAAAACATGCTAACATGCTAGCCAAGGCTGTGTGCACATGTTTTCATCACCCAACCCCAAATTTTCCTAAAGCCCGTAAACTGAGCAGGATGTAGGCATACATTTTCTCATCCTGATTGTTCCTGTTGTTGGACTTTGATATACTAAAACATTATTGTTGTTTCCTCCATACTTACTCTTCTCTGTATGTTGTAATGATTTAATTTTAGGTAACACTGGTTTCCATTGCCATATGCTTCACCTGTTGTCAGTTACTTATTCAGCCCCACTATCAGCTAACCATGTTTTCTTAGTGTTCATCTGATCAAGGTACCTAACGTTAGCTAAAACCTCATGAGCTTCACTCATGATTTTCGGCTCCTTGTCACAGAGAATACTATTTCTTTGGGATTGCTTTCCTGCCCACATAAAACAAAGTACTTCTCTGCATGAATAGATGGGCAGCAGCAAATTCACCCTGGTTTAGCACCATTGTCCCTCATTGATAGGAGCAACATGTAAATGTTCTGCTTGTCGCTGGGGTGTTCACACTTAACATATAAGTCTTAAAAACTTCATGAGAATTTATGGCTAGTCTTCTAAATATTCCCACTGATGAATACCCTAGAGTCACCTCACAATAGATTCCTTGTAACACCACATTTAAACTCCTATAAGTTCAAATCACCATAAAGAAGGCTATCACTTTATAGCTAGGTATAGAAAACCCTGTTTGTCCCCTTCTGAGCACAATACCTATCGTAATGCATTAATTGAAATTCCCATTAAATCCAAGTCCTTTCTACTGGAGGGACTTCAATAAATTGTCCGACTTACAAGGCTAATGGTTGACATGCTCAGCTCATCATTGACATTACAAATGTTAAAACTCTTTCACAAGTAGTTAACCATTCTGCTAAGTGCCCTAGTATCATTCATCTGATCCTCACATTTATGGCCAATTCCTGCACCTCTCCATATGTATCATCATGCCTTGTTACATCAGACTATTGTTTAGTGACTTTTCCCTTTACAATTTGTGGTACTTCCCCTTTAAATCTCTCTGTGTTTAGAGACTTCCCAAAAGCAAACTTTCTTCAATTTCTTGATGACCTAAATAAATTCTGATGTAATCCTCCTCTGAAGGATACTATTGCTTAAGCTGCGATCTATGGGTGTTACTTCTATTCCCACTTAAATATTTGTATTAATAAGGCAGTCCCTACCTGCAGCAAATATACCATATTTCCCTGAAAATAAGACCTAGCCAGAAAATAGGCCCTAGCATGATTTTTCAGGATGGTCATAATATAAGCCCTACCCCAAAAATAAGCCCTAGTTAAGATCATCACCCATATATAGGTAATTAAATATAAATAATATTATTAACACCTGTTGACTGAGGTTATCATACTCTACTCGCCATTTTCGGACCATTCGGAGATCCAACTTCTTCCCTTTGCAGAAAGCCATAAGATTCTGTCCCCCCTCCACGATTCTTACTCTAACCCTAATCCGCAAATATCCTCACTCACACTTGTTGCTTGAGATCCTTGGCCCATAAACACTGCCAAGTGTACTGAATGACCAATCAAAGTACATACACAACGCACAAATAACATGCACACTTGATTACGAACGGGTGTGGTTGAGTCTTCTTAAATGTCATCATTTTTGTTGCCACTCCTGTCGCGTAACTCTTCAATTAACCCCCCCCCCCCAGACAAGGTGAGTGCAAAAAGAAAGAGCTATTCCGTTGAGTACAAGAAAAGAATCATGGAAGACTCCCAGGGACAGAATCTTACGGCTTTCTGCAAAGAGAAGAAGTTGGATCTCTGAATGGTTCGAAAATGGTGAGCAGAGTACGATAACCTCAGTCAACAGGTGGACAAGGGAAATGCTAAGAAGTGCAAATGTGGAACAGGTCGGCAACCATTATTTCCTGAGCTGGAAGACATCATCTGTGAATGGATTGCTAACAGGAGAGCAAAGGCTTTGGTTGCGTGCAGGGCTGATATTCAAGCATTTGCTCTTGCAGTTGCGCCAAAGTTAGAAATATCCCCAGAAGAATTCAAAGCATCACAACACTGGCTGCATGGCTTCCTTCAGTGAAATGAACTGTCTCTAAGAAGATCGATAACACTGTTCAAGCTGGAAGATACTGAAGTTATTAAACGTGCACTTGCATTCAAGTCCTTTGTTGATAACATCGATTTTTCTAAATATCAACTCTCCAACATGATTGCTATGGATGAAACTGCAGTGTATATGGGCCAAGGATATCAAACAAAAATTGATCACAGGGTGCCTCGTCATTCGTCTACATTCCCTCCACTGGTTACAAAAGTGCACGTGTTACCTGTATTTTGGCAATTCGTCTGGATGGAAAGAAAACACCTCCTCTAATCATTAGTAAGGGCAAGAAAGCTAAGATTGAACGTGTTTTAGGCATTTACATTTCTGAAACCGAAAAAGCCTGGTGCACACAAGCAGTTATAAGGAAGTGGGTTGATCTAATGCTGCCACTTGTTTTGTGAGGTGGCAAAAGAGGTCTGCTAGTCTATGATTCCACCAGCACTCACCGCGCTAAAGTCATGAAGAACTTCCTTGCAGAGAGAAGAATAGATCTAGTAATGATTCCCGCAGGAATGACTGCCTATCTCCAGACTCTTGATATTGCAATAAACAACCCATTCAAGGACCATTTGTGCATGGATCTCAATGACTACATTGAAAATAGAATGGAGAGAAATCAGAGTGGAAACTTTGGGAAGCCTAGCCTGCAAGAGGTCGTGACTTGGGTGAAGAATTCATGGGATAAAATCACTGACAGCTGTGTTGCCAATGCACTACGAGCAGGCTACATGGACAAGTATGGCTCATTTAAGGAGAGCTCTATTGCTGGGCATGACAGATTGGAGCCAATGGTTCTACAGGAAATGGAGTTGCAGGAAATTTAGCCCAGAATTCAGGGTTTGGAGAGTTATGACGATGTTCCAAAAGAAGATGACATGACTGTATTTGAATAACTTTTCCGTTATCGGGGCAACAGACTGGATTGCTTCTGCTTTCAGCTGCCAGCAAGCTATCGTCAGTTGTTTGACTTTATTGTACGGTAACGTTTCATTATTCAAAAAAATTATCTCCTTGATAAAAATTATCAAGGGGTAATTACATAGTAAGGCTGAACACATATGTATTCTATGTGTACCACTAGTTCCCAGACATAATTTTTATGATTTTCCATCATTCTTCTCTTAGGATTTGGGTAAGGAATAAAGAAAGCAACATCACTCAAAAAGTAACAGTTATTCACCTGTTTTATTCCCCTTGGGATGTCAGTACGTAATTTTGTGATGCAGTTATTTCTGTAATGTGAGATGAAACGTGCTTAAACTGACAATGGAAAATGATTTGCATATTTATTTTGGCCAAGAGCAATTTAGAATGGCAAACCACTGCTGTTTGTTAGACATTTAGATTTATACATATATGCGTCTGTTCTTGTACATGTATTTTATGTGCTACAGAAACATAGCATTTTTAATTGACTGCAACACATGTATTGATATTTTTCTGCACTTTCTGTTAAGCATGAAATATTGCACTGTGAAAGCCAAGGTGTAGATATTCTGAAGTTGAAATGTTTGTTGCACTGTTTATGTAGAATGCTCACACAACTGTTAACGCGTTACCTAGAACTGTTGCCCTGATAACGGGAATAAATGTAGATTTTTGTACATGAGTAAATGTTGATTTTTATACATGAATGCCGGTAAATGTAGATTTTTGTACATGAATAAATGTAGATTGTTGTACATGAAAAAAAATAAGACATCCCCTGAAAATAAGTCCTAGTGCATATTTTGGAGCAAAAAAAAATATGTAAGACCCGGTCTTATTTTTGGGGAAACACAGTAATGAGAAATTTAAAAACAAATCCTTGTGGTTGAATACTGATATATGTAAATTATATAACAAAAGAAAGAGAATGCTTAGTGCTTATAAGGGGTCTCATTTTACTTACCTTAAGAGCACACACAAGCAAACTAAGAAAAAGCTTAAGGGGGAACCATTATGAAGCTCAAACTGAGAAAGAACATAAAAGAGCCACAAAAATAAATAAATAAATAAATAAATAACTGCAAATATTTCTTTAACTATCTAATCACAATCCAAAACACCAAACAGAAACTTGGAACAAACCTCTCGCTGAGAGCTGGAAACACAGGTACCAGAATTGTACATAAAGGAAAATTCATTTAAAAACTTTTGTTAAAATCACTCCTTGTAGATTTAAATCCAGTCCTTTTATTTATACGTAAAATGATGAGCACGTTTTATGTGAGACTTCATCAGACAAACATTCAAATTACACTCATGCTTAAAAAGTACTTTAGACCAATAAAAATCACTTAGTAAAACCATGTGATTTTCAAGCCTCCCAACAAGTTCCACCCTGTTCATAAAAATACTTTTACTTCATAGCAGTTTACAAAACTCAAATGATACACTCTTGTGAGGTTAGCGTAGCAGTCAAGGTATCCACCCCACAAGTAAAAGGTGCAAGTTTCAACTCTCATCTCGGGCAAGCCACCAGATTCCAGATGCCACACCATGACACCCAGCCCAGCATCACCCCATAAAAGTTAGCTTTTATAAATGGAAGTTCAGACTTACAATTGAATGTTGCTTCTCAATAAAACCAACTAAAATACATTTGCTGTCTCTGTTGAGCCCTTAGTTTTAAACAAACTATTGATACATTTTCATTTAAACCTGGCTGGAGATTAGCATTCAAATAAAGTTGCCAATACAGTTCATGCTTTTCAAGGGGTTAAGTCCAAGGTCTCCCTCTTTCATTCATTGCAATTTGTTCAAGTATGATGATTTTAAAATAATGGGTAGGGTTTTGCAGTAGATGTTTAAACAGTGCACTTGTATTTTTCTGTTTTTTTAATGTCATAAATATATTCATCGACTCTCTCTCTGAGTCTTCTCTCTGTCTTACCAATGTAAAAGCATGTACATGCTGAACAAAGTGCACAATATAACATGCATTTTGTATTGCAGTCAAAATGCCCTCTAATTGTGATTTCATGGGTGGTGATAAGGCAATCGTTCTTAACAAGAATATGTTGACATTTAGGGCAGTTTCCACACTTGAACATTCCAGGGTTGTTGATGTTGATAATTACCTTAGGTATACTCAACCCTTTTTCAAACATTGCCTTTAACTATTTTCAGCTTTTTGATCTAAGTTTGTGTTTCTTTAACTAAGACAGGAAGTTAAGAACTAACACTCAACAATGTTCAGAGCTAGTCCACAACAATATTACACTCTGATCCAAAGGAAATAGCTAATGTCCTAGCTAATAAATTTAGTGTAAATTTTACTCCCACAGTTATAACTATTGCAAAGGTTCCACGATCTCAGGCACCCCTTTTAATTACTATGCAAAAAGTTCTCTTAGTCCTCTCAAAAAACTAAGACGGCTTCATCCATGGGCTCTGATAACATATCGGATTACTTGATTATCACTTACAAATATAGTCTTCCTGAGCCCCTGCTTAACCTCTAACCTACGTTTCTCTACTGGTTACATTTCTGAAGACAGGAATGCAACCACTGTAATGCCACAAGGGAGGCCCAACCACAGACCTGTTAACTATAGACTCACATGTAAAGCTATGGAGCACATTATCTCAGACTTCATTAATGTGGACGTTGAAAATCTCTTAACTTTGGACTCTCATCAATTTAATTTTATCAAGGGTAGAATCCCGCCTCTTCAATCTCATTAGTATATTTGAAGCTGTGGGTAGTGGTTATGCAATACATACAGCATATCTGGACCTTGCCAAAGCCTTTGACATTGTTCCCCATGCAGGCATTATTAATAGACTTGTAAATGTGAATATAAATGTTTATATTGCACGGTGAATATCTAACTGGTTGTCTGACAGAACATTGTGGTTAGAGTCTTGGGTGCCACTTCTGAAAGCAAATAAATTAGGTGGTATAGCACAGGACTCAGTTTTGGGCATTTATTTCATAGACCTTCAGGCTAGCACTCCTGGTCTATGGTTAACTAAATTTGCAGAGGATTGTACATTGGATGGTGTTATTTGTTCTTCATCTGATTTACAATTACGTCAACATAGTTTAGATCATATCAACAAACAGTCCCAGGGAATAGTGACAAATTAAATGTAAAAAAATGTAGCATAGTTAATTTTGGTAAATAAAACAGTTTCATGTACCATATAGAAGATGCACCTCCTCCAACTGGACATATTTGTGAGGGATATAGGCACTCTTATTGAAAATGAATTATCATTTGACCATCATGTCTCCACAGTAGTTCGAAAAACTTTTTATCTGGCTCATCTAATTTCCAAAGGCATTTCCACTAGATCCAAAGAAGTCTTAATTTCTCTTTACTCATGTCTTACCAAACCCACTGTTGAATATAATGCATCTTTTGGCATGTATTTGTGTAAACATATCACACAATTTGAGAGACCTCAAGAGATTTATAACTGAAAGGTAAGTGGCTTTAAAATCAGGAGAGACTAGCAGCCCATTCTCTGTAGTCATTCTCTTACAGACTTGTCCATGAAGATCTGTGTCTAGCCTTTTGAGACTTTAAAGATCCAACCCTATTTGATCTTCTGTTCCTTTGCAAGAACTAACACTGAATTAAGGGTACCTCCAATACTCAGATAAGGAAACTAAACCTTCACCAGCAGATAAATAAGACCTGCTGGCATGATAGATTAATATCCCAGTGTATCTCTTACCTCTGCAATAAACTTCCACTACTTTTCAAGTACAGTAATGTCATTGATACCTTCAAGGTAAACCCATATAATTGGATGGACAGTCTCAAATTCTTCCGCAGTCTGTCTTGTCCTCCTTGAGGCTAGAGTTAAATTTTGAATAATGCTTTTTTGGCTAGGCTTGAAATGGTCTGCAGACTGATTGCCTAGTACTTAGCCTATGTACCTACTTCCTCAAGGCCTGGACTATCTATGTCTCTTCATCTGTAGATTTAGCTGCCCATATTCCCTTCAGTGTCATTGCCAGTTGTCTTTGGTCACCTCATTTTTGGTTAGGGTCTCAGGGTGCTCAGAAGTGTGACATCTAAGTATGTAGACACATGTCTCAAGAGGCAGTGAAGGTGAAGGAGCAAGTGTCCTATGTCTCTTATTATTGCAAAATCTGTGATTCTTCTGTGGAGGGACGCACTGCGTACAATGATGAAAAAGTGGTCCAAGGTTCCCTATCTTCTTGCTTTAAGGATTGACCTTTAGAGAACTTCTAAACCTGATAAAGGGAAAGGGGTGAGTAGCTAGACTCTAGAAATTACTTTTTTCACAATGAAGACTTCATAAAGTATCCAGGATCCTGACCATACCGCCTGGGCTAACTTTCACTTAGTGAACATATTTAATGATGTAATGAAAGCTTAGTGAATTCCTCTGGTCACTGTGGCCTCTGACCCAAACAGTCTGAGTCTTTTAAACCCCCTCTAAGAACCTACTACTACTTTCAGAGAATCCAGAACTCTAACTATTTACTAGAGTTTTGGAAAGCCACCTGCCTCCCATACCATCATGATTTATACCCATGACAAGATTTATCAAGCTCTGGATCAATTGCACTTGCAAGTGTTCATGTCTTCTATTCAGATAATGTGAGTCATGAAGGAGCTAATGCATGCTCAGTCAAGCATCTGAAATGGCTGACCTGATGTCAGATGCAGAGCATTAGGAATCAGTGACAGCCCAAGCAATGACTTGCTGATGACCAGGGTAGCCTATGACTTTGCCATGTGGATGGTAGTAGGACAGCAGGTACTGGAATTTCTGTACATGGACATGGATGACTGTATCTCATATTCTTTGATGTTAAGGCATCTATTTCCAGGTTGTTAATGTTTGAACCTGAAGCTAGCACACATCTCAAAGAAATTAATTTAAAAGATCAGGACCTTTCTGCAACAGGGTTGTTTTTCACACTTCTTTGCATTTGTAACAGTGAAATGAGAGCCAGTGGTGGTCTTATTTTTATCAGTCCCAACAAGGTCCACAGCTTTAGGGCCAAAAACAAGTGTTTTTTTTTTTTTTTTTTTTTTAACTTTAGTTACATCATGCCTCAGTGAGCTGACTCAAGTTGGGGTTCCTACTTTTATGGACAGTTTTAGCAGTCATGACGCTCTTTAATGGCCATCTTCTTCATTATAAGGTGATCTGCAGTGGATCTCTGTCCACTGGTCAACATGGTTAGCCTCCTTCTCTTATCTGTGATTATAGGAGTTCTATTCCAAACTCCACTTCAGTGCACTATTCCAGACTCATACCTTATTCATTGCAATTTGTCCAAAGCAGGAGGCACAAAGCCTGCTGCAGAAATAAGCAGTCCAGTACCTCTTGCTAGACCATTGTGATTCAGGGCATTGTTTTTTGTTCTTTGTGCTTCCAGTGAATACCACTGACTTGAGGTTGTTGTTAGAATTTTAGTGATTTTGAGTAATTTTTTTTGCATGTTCAGTCTTTAGTTTATCATATGATTATGCATTGTCATTCATCCTTCTCTTAATTTCTATAGGATGCTGGATATGCTTTATAGACTTTAAGATACTTCCTATCACACCAGAATAAGGGAATTGCAATCTTTATATCAGATGATGCCATTGCAGGGCTATAATGTTTGGTTTCTTCACAGCATGAAATTAAGCTTTTTCCTCCAAGTCTGTGGTTGTAGCTTTAGTAGACCTATGAACAGAGAGATTGTAACTCTTTCCTTATCTAGATAATGAGATATTGGATTTGAGAGAAACAATATTTGAACAAAAGGGCAGAAATTAGCTTTTTCCTGTGTTTGGGGAATCATGGTTATTTATGAAAGATCACACCTTCCCCTACCTATGTTTTTCTATCTTTTTCATGCTTCTGTATTATGAATTGTTTATAACGTATTTCTTCTCTTCAGTGTCTTTAAGGCATTTTTTCTCTTTAGATTTTATTTTCTGATCCTCCAGACGTCCAACTTGACCAATAGTGGGATTATCATGATACTCTTTTTTTGGACTTTGTGTGTGCAAGCTTCAGTGGAGAGTTACATTCCTGTGGTCCTGGATCACTAAGGTACAGAGGACTGGATCATTCTGCCTTGGCCTTGGTTATCAGTCTATTATTTGTTAGACTGATCACTCCTATCTCACAGTGGAGTCCCATCTTTCTTTTTTTTTTATAATCCAATAGCTATGATCACTATTGATATAGCAAATGTAGGTCAACAAGCTACTGCAAGCAGTATTCAATTCAAGGCATTTAAGATTTGCAGAATGATTTCTGTTACGTGAGAATCATAGAGATAAAAGTGGGAAGGCTGGGGTTGCAGAGGGTTCTTCTTTCCCTCTCCAGGTTATCTATTGTTCCTGTCCATTAGCATAGTGGAAGTTGGGTGTATCAACAGAAAGGTGCAGGTTTCCATCTTTATATGTATAAGTCATGTTTTTAAAAATATGGCTCTGGATAATTTTTACATTGCATTCCTGGTTTAGACACTGTCTCTGCAGGAATTTTCTCTTTCTTAATTGGTGGTTAGTAAATTAGGAAGTTTGTCTGCCATAATCTTCAAGGTTTGAGAAGTTCCAGTGTTAAGTTTCTCTTATTCCCCAGCCAGTGCCCATTTTAATCCTTTCTTCTCAGTAACACCCTCTCCTTACAACCCATCTAAAGATGCATTTTTAATACCCTTGTTCATTTGGCTTCTTGAATACTTCCCCAAGTTATACACACCATGTGTCTTCTAGATAGTTTGACACGAGTCATCTCAACTGATTCTGATAGCCTCATTTTGTTGCCATCATTTGTGACTTCCAATCCTTCTGAACCACTTCATCTACCTCCTCCTCCTCCACCTGGTAATGCCCATGAATCTCAGTCCCACTCATTTGGTTCCCACCATCCTTGACTGCACTTCAGCACTCTAACAGGATGTTTCTTTTAGTTTCCCATATTGATAGGGCTTATGGTTTGTTTTTTAATTTGGCAAATATTTTGAAGGCTGCTTAGAAATGGTCCTGTTTCTGCCCCTGATAATCTGATAAGGGAACTGGTGCCTTACGTTTGAGTTGGCTTTGGTTCTTGACCATATTTGTTCCCTATATAGGGTTGGCTTTCGTTATTGTACCTGCCATCTCAGACTCTTAATGATGCAAAGAAGAGCCATTCCTTGGCTACATTGAAGTTATTTAAAAACTTCTACCAATGGATTTTTTGTATTCATTTTTTTTCCCACAGCTGACCATCAGTGGACCCCAATGCCTCTTCTCATGCACCAGGTCTACCAACCCCTCCTGGATTTACCCCAATAACAGTTGATGCCAGCAAGAAGATCAAGGTTTCCCAGACATTACTGCTCCTAGGAATGTTTCTCCTAATTTTTCTTTCCTGACCCTATGCACACTCTCATAGCATACCATATGTGGGGCTTGCAATGGGCAGACCTCATTGAACCACCCCCTTAATTTCGCAAAGAGTTGTCATAGGTCAGCCATCCTGCCCAGCCCCAGGAAGCACTTCATAACTGTTTTCTTGGTCTCCAACAGGGAAATCTAACTGTGCTTTGTGACCTGTGCATGCTGCCCTCACTCCTCCCCTACCATCAGCCCTTCTCCTATGGACACACAGGGCCTGTTATTACATCTGTCTGAAAGTTGCTCCTTCCAGATGACTCTCACCCCCTGGCTGGGGATACCCAGTTTGAGAGAATGAATGGGACCATGTACAGATGGGAGGATATCCTCTAACATGAACTGAGGTTCAGGAGGAGTCTGTGCCCCTTTGCACTATATTTTTTCCTAGGTTTTGTTTGCCCTGTGCCTGCTAATAGTCAAACTCCCATCTGGACTTGAACCCATTAATTTTCTCAAATTGAGTATCCCCAGACAAATGGTGAGAGCCATCTGGAAGGGGCATCTTTCAGACAGCCATGATAGTGTTTTGTTCCTGCTATCCACACACCCCATCAGCAAAGTCATATTGTGTAATGCTTACTGAATGACTTACCAGTCCTACATCACTAATCACTGTAATAACAGGATGTGGGTCCATAGAAGGAGAGCTGATGTCACAAGAAACTTACCCTCTGTAGCCCAAATGACTATCGGATAGCATGTCAGCCCAACAGTGCTGTCTTTCAGGGCTGCTTCCTTTATGCTGATAGCTGAGCATATTTGTAAATCCTATCCTTTCCCTTGGTGGTAATGTAAGCACTTAAGTCACCATGAGGCTCCACTACTGCATGCTGCCACTCACATTTATTTATTTATTTGTCTTTGTTTACCAGGAAAGTCCGACTAGGTAATACCTATTTTCAGGGGAGAACCACGGAGAAAAGCTTTATTTGCTTAAATTGCATTATACTAAAATCCATATAAACGCAGAGTAGTTAACCTTTCTATTTACATTTATACAGATACAGCAGTTATATTTATACATTCTAAGATTTTACAATAGTAGATGTTACTAAAGAGAAAGCACACATGCAACTTAGTGGGATGTACAAGAAGAAGTTATGTATAAAAGTTGTTTTGTCATTTCAGTGACAGGTTGAGAGTATTCTGTTTAAGGAGTGTATTGTATGGTGAGCACAAAGTCTTAACCTGGTGATAAGCATGTGCAAGAATAGGATTGGATAAGATGTTGTTTGAGCAGTGGTTTAAAACTGTTGAATTTTTTGGAGAGTTATATTTGTGTGGGATACTCTTTTAGAGTTTAGCATGCTTCAAGAGCTATCATCAATGGCTTGGTGAGGCAAACCTATGTCCTTGCCCATCTACAATCAACTGCAGCAAGCATCTACATTCTGGGAGTGATTACAGCAAATGACTGGATGCATGAGCTCCTCCCCCAAAGAGCATCAGCTGCTCACTCCCCCGCCCAACCCACTACTTCCCCGCCCAACTCAGGTTGTCATGGCTTTATCCCTTTATGCCATAGAGCCAGGGCACTTGCACTTATGTTATACATTTTAGTTGTAATGCTTTACTTCGCAATCATTTAATGTTGTAATATATGCACTATTAGTTCAGCTCTAATTGTCTGGAAAATTCAATATTTTGGATTTGATTTTATGATATTATTTTAGTGGTATTCTGTCTTACATTAGGTACATGTCCAAACATTCCTCCACTTGTCTGGCCAATTGTATTTCTTTGTGCTACAAGGTGCATGGCTTCTAAGGCACACTTTAATAACATTGCAACTAGATTGCTAGATAATAGATGTACATGAGATTTTTCCACAGCAGTTACTTGGTTAACTTATCTGCCAATCAAGACATTACAAAGAGGATGCTGTGTCCAGATCTAGAATAAGCATTTGTTGAAATTCCACTGACTGTAATTATATCCTTGGTAGTTTAAAACTGCAAGTGTAACTTAGGGGAGCACATACTAAGTACAAGGTTACCACACCTCAGAGTAACCCCTCTACTCTGAAGCACAGGAGTTTTAGTAGGAGTTTGTTGGGGGGGGGGCATACTTCTCACTATGCACTTTGGGGATTGTTACTTTAAAGATGTAACTGCAAGTTTCTGAATGCACTGTTGTTTGCTGGAATTCCAGTTTTTCAAAGTGTTGGGATTCACAATATGAAGCCTTGAAGTTTCAGTATTTGTAGGACATCCTTTTGCAGGGCTGTGCTCAACAGTTTTTTACCATGAGCCTTTGCATGAGTGTTTTTCCTTGTGGGGCACTGTTTTATAACTCAGTTCTGATAGGCACAGTGTCTTGAATAGAGATGCTAAAGTAATGTGAGGTAGCCATAACTTTGCATCTTACAGATGACACACTTGAGAGGTCCCTCCCACATTGCTCCAGCACCACCTTTTTTTCTCCTATGATTGTTCAGTTCCTAGGTCTGGTTCCAGACTAGTGCTTTGAGGACAGCTTAATGTAAATGAAGAGGGAGGGGGAGACATCCATAAGCAGTTAATTGGTACATAATTTTTATCAAGATTTCCAACCCTTGAGGTATTAAATATTTATACCAAAACTCCATAGGAAGGAAGTGCTGCATAATCAGCTAGAGTACTTTGTGGGATAAAGTTAATACTTCATTAAAATATA
The DNA here is from genome assembly GCF_019279795.1 of Protopterus annectens. Classification (NCBI taxonomy): domain Eukaryota; kingdom Metazoa; phylum Chordata; order Ceratodontiformes; family Protopteridae; genus Protopterus; species Protopterus annectens. The sequence goes on along the minus strand of NC_056726.1, from coordinate 1,809,624,649 downwards.
TTTAAGAAAATGATGTTATTTTAGATTCATGGGGTTAAAAAGACAAGTTGTTGTAGTTAGTTAAATTCCCCTTGAATGCCTGTTTCTTTATCAAATTGACTGCCTTTATAGTAGAATACTTTTGAATATTTTCTGTTTTATGCAAAATGACTACATTACTTTAAGCCTTGTAGATACCACTGCCCATCACATTCTGTTACTTCTTGAGTTGCAGGTTGCCAGCTTTTGGCATTACAAACACTTTGCATCTCAGCGGCTTGGAGCATTGTAGTTTTAGAATAAGAAGCACTTTGTTATTTGATGCTGTTAACACTGCTTAATGTGTTACTTTTTCCTCTTGAGCGAGATAAAAATCAAATTAGGCACCTTTTGAAATGCGGTGGATATTTTTCAGTCTAAATGTGGATGAGGATTGCTTACAGGAAAGAAGCTGTAGTAAATACAGAGGTATGAAACATTAGACGGTTGTCCAATCTGTTCATCAAGTTTTTTTTTTTTTTTTTTTTTTTCAAGCCTATCTAGTGGAGTACTCATAAATTATGCATCATTTTAGTTAACTGATCTGATTAATAAATTCATGGCTGTCGCCACTTCCCCTATAGTTGTATCATGAATTCTGTCAGATGAGGGATATTGCCTTCGAGACAAAAGGCCAGTATAGTACATGGCATAATCTTTCATTACAGAGCTAACATTTTCAGAAAACAAGGGCATTTATTGTATGCTGAATAGCTTTTGGACTGTAAATTCATGAAATGTTTGATCCACATATGTAGTCCCCGAATATCTGCATTTTCATAAATTAGTAACTCAGCACACGGTGGTATGATTCAGTCACTGCTTCTGCAAGCTTTTTTTGCACACCAAAAGGAGTCCTTTGAAGACTATCCTCAATGCAGTATATTCCAACCCCATTAGTCTCTTTCTTCATTCATGGGCTACCTGTCTCTTCCCAAGAAATATAATTGAAGCGAGGTCATTACATCAGTAAAATGGTAGTTCATGACTAGGCTCCATATTGGAACAGCAAGACCTGTAAGTACAAGTTCTGTAGCTCTGAAAAATAAACATCAGATTAAATGAACAGCAGTTAGTAGTGGCTGAAACTTAGTTTGCTCATTTAATTTTTTTTTTTCAACGGGAAAGATAGCCTGCACTCTGTATACCTCTGCTACTATTCATGTAACTCTGAGATTGCCATGTCTTACAGTGAGTAGAATATTTAAAGTTATGTATATCTGACCTTTTTTTCACAGTTTGTGTCACTGTTCCAAGGCAGCATTTCCATTCCTTCCAATTTCAAATGATTATCCATTGTGGGATTGTTACAATGCTTTTATCCACAGGTTTTCACGAACCAGTGTTTTAATTTAGTTTACTAATATGATTTGTCCTTCTCAGTAATAACCAAAAACAAATGGTGTACAGCGATCGCCAGGGACCACAGAAATTAGTGGATAAAAAAATCTTCTTATTAAACTCATAATATTCAAATAAAAATAGTGAGCAAACACTTTCATTGGCAACTTATATTTTTGGTTATTTAGTGTTCTTTGATGTGGAACCTCTTAGGTTTTTTGGTTACTTTCTCTGTAATTCTTTTATTAGTAAGTTGAGAAAATGTTTCTTGTGGTTTACAGTTTGTCTTGGAAAACATGTCTGGAGTCAGATTCTATGATCCATGATAAGCTGCCAATGCTAGTATAAGTCAGAACCCTCAGGTAGGACTGTATAGCTTAACAGTTCTGGCCATTCTTATTTTTATATATATATATATATATATATATATATATATATATTTATGTGTTTACCGTGGTAATGCACTGATCAAAATTGTCCGATGTCAGGCTTCGAAAGAAAGCCAACAATTTGTAAATAGCATCCGACCCCTACAAAGTTTCTTAAGGTGTACCGATCAGTGTTTTGTGGCTCTGCTTTATAGCAATAATGTTTACTGTACGTTGTGAATGACTACATTATGTTTATAAGCTGCAACACTTACGCCTGCAGGCTGCAGCCAATGAAGGCATATTTAAATAGTTGATGATCACTGTAGCAAACAAGTGCAGCACAGTGGTGCAGCAGTTAGCATCGATGCCTTACAAAACATAGTTTCCAGTTTGGTTTGTCATGGGGGTATCTACTTTGTAGAGTCTAGACATCCCTCTTGGGTTTCTGTGGTGCTGTGTTTCTGTCCACATTCCAAGACATGCCATTAGGTGAATTAGCGATTCTCCAAATTCCCATAGGAATGTATGCAGTGGTGCAACTGTTTGTATGTGTGTGCGTATATACATACATGTGCACACATCCTGTGATGGAAGAGTATCCAACTTTGGACTCATTTTAATGCTTGTTCTCAATGCTTGCTGGGGTAGGCTGCAGCTACCATGTAACCCTAAATAAGATAAATTGTGTATAGGAGAATGAATGAGTTAATGTAGAGGAGGAGATCAGTTTTCCTTAAGTAAAGTAATATATTGTGTACAATTTAGGAACAGTTCTTATTTTGGCCAGTTTCACTGATTTTAAAAGAGCAGAGGTACCAAAGTTGTGGAAACACGTTTTACTGAAATGCAGTTCTGCTCATAAGCCAGATTTGAAGAAGAGTGTATTTACATCACACGTCAAAACTGGCAGGAGGGAATATTTAATTGCCATCATTATACTCCTGAAACATGAGAGCAGGTCAAGAAGCCGTTTGTGTAATATATATATATACATACGCTTGTGTATATTGTAAGTATGTTTGTGCTACTCACTTTGTAAAGGAAGTAGCTTGTCTGAAGGTCACGATCAGTTCATATGTAGTTAACGTTCACCTGCTTGGTATTGCCCAACAGATAGAAGTTGCATTTTTTTTTTTGCTAATGTTGAGTATAAAACAAAAGATGTAAGTAATTTGTGAAATCCATTTGTCTTCAGCATAATTTTCTTCCCACGCTAAAAACTTGTCACAACATTTTTTAACAGGAGGTCATTCTAATACATACACTTCCAGAGCATGTTGAAGCCTGCTCGCTACAGATGTCAGAATGAAAAATAAAGAAGTGCTTAGCAGTTCACCTGAATCATACCAGACAAGAACATAAATGTATATGGTGCCAAAGAAGGGATGATATGAGGATAATTACTTTTTTTTTCAAATTGAAAATTAGCTGATGAGGAACTGAATTTCTGACTTGACAAACTAATGGGTTTCTTTATATAGAAGAGTTCAGAACTTTCTCAGTATTGTCTTTCTTATGGTAATGACAGTTCATTTAATTAGAATTTAAACAATTTCGGACTCTGCTGAGAAGCAATATTTAGAACCATTTGAACTGACAAATCTGTCTGAAAAATGGTGCAAAGGAAGAAAAGGAACAGTGAAACAAAATGCACGCTGAAGTCTGCCAAAAGCTTCTGTTTACATTCTTACTGATTTAACCAAAATGAGAATTGATGTCAGGACTGGATCCTGATTTGGTAGTCTCAGTTCTAGTTAACAGAAGAAAGCTTTGAAATGCTTGAATATGATCTTGACTTTGCAGTCATCTGTGGACTGTTTGGACCAGTTATTTACCGTGTTTGTAAAATAATGTTACTTGTGCTGCATTTTAGTGATGTTTATGATCAAGCTGCTATTACTTCTGCTCACACCCTCACCTCCTCCTGACGGAATAGTCACTCACACAATTGTTAAATTCAGCAAGTCTTTTCCCTGGTAATGGTTAATTCTACGAAAGTTGTTATTGTTACACTTTCATGCTTTATTGACTTGCTGTGTGTCAGCTTTGCAGCATACAGGCAGCATGCCTTTGCTGGCTTTCCGTGGTCTGTAATACCATACAACAGCCACTGTTTCATGTTTTCTGTACTTAATCTGCATTACATAGTTCTGCCTTATGAAATAAATGCAGATATTCTCATATTTTTTGCAGGTGAGTCTGAAGAATGTTTGTCACTCATTAGACTTGCTTTTCTGCTCTACTTTTGCACTCATGCTCTTCTACCTTTTGGATGTTGTTTTTAGTAATTGAGCAGGCCTCATTTCAGATTCTTCCAGGTAGGATTTTGCCACTGGTTGTGCTTTTTTGAGAAAGTAGAAAGTAACTATAACATACCAGTAGTGCATGCCTTACCTGGCACTTGGGTCATCTCTTTATCTTCAGTTTCTCAGTCATTTGTCTTAATGAAGGATGACTAAGGAATGGGAACAATTTTTATCTTATGCAATACCTGTTCATCTTGATCTTTAAACTGACAGCACTTCTCATATACTTTATGTAACCCTTGTTCCCATGTGACAGATATTGTTACTTGGCCCTAAATCACCCATACTCTGTTTTATTCATCCATTTGAGCGATAAGTTTTACATGAACAACTCATGTCAAGTAGCACAGATGCAGGGGGACGTTTGTCTGTGCTTTGAAGTCTTAAACTGTGAGCTTCTAAAAGTGCATATATGCATGTGTGCTATATGTTTAAGTAAACAAATTCAGAGTTGCCTAAAATGTACTAGATTCTCTCTAAAGTATAGCGGTGTACATGTGTTACTCCTAGAAGAGCCCACAGGAAGGTATCACAATTAGGCCACCTGTACACTGTGGTCAGTAAAAATCTACTAAGTACAGCTTCTAGACATGGGTCAATCTTGGGGCAAGCAGCAACCCTGGCTGTGCCATGAATGCTTTTTTTTTGGTGGTCCATAGTATAAGAAACAACTGCCTACCATATTCTAGTATGCATTCCTACTATTTAAACCTTACCTGACTTCAAATGCTGTCTTGCTGGCATCATGCCTTCATTTTACAAGTTGTGGCCACCCAGGTATGAGACTCAAGACTTCCTTTTGTCAGAGTCATTTCACTAATTGTCTTCTACTTCTCTTTCTTAACAAGATGGCCTGTGATAAAAATTAGACACTAAGCCTGTGCTTCTCTACTAGTACACTTCTAAATGCAGATACACCTGCATCATTTGTTATGCTTGCCAGCTGGAGTCCACTTTTCTTCCTGGCTGCAAATAAGCCTCTACAGCAACTTGAAAGCTTGATCTCCTGTATTTTTGTACTTTAGTATACTGCAGCCTTAGAATAGTACTATTCTGATTTCTTTCCTTTTTATTTTCCAGAATACAGGTTCATTTGTCCCCTATTTGACAAGTTCAACTTTGTTGCACACTTAGGTTAGACTCCAATAATTATATCCACATGCGTATGTCACAGATTACCAAAACATTTTTTGAGCTATCACTTATGACAACTAAAAAAATCCTTCTTGCCTGAACTGTTTGTATGTCAGGCTGTTCACAGGAGAAAAAAAAAAACTGTACAGTCTGTTTAGTCTGTATTTTATATCAGTTACTGAATGCACACTGTTGTTAATGCTGTTATGTTTGCTTCTGCGTTTGTCTCATCTATGTGCTTTTCTTTTCTATCTTTCTTTCTTCACAGGACCAACCTCATGGGTTCTCTACTGACATCCATTTAGCTAATTCATTCTGATCTCTGTTGCCTGCTGCAGTGAGCATGCCTCTGCTTGCTCACTCGGCTGTGTGCACATGCATACTGACATTGTAGACACATAGGGTGGCACTCTATGGGTGACACATCCAGTGTTCCTGTTAGGTGTCCTCCATGTGGTGAGACAGAGCCACCTCCCTGTTAGACAATGCAACAAAATCCTAGACACACCACCACAGTCACTTGCATAAAATAAAATAATAAAGAACTGTTAAAAAACACTTTAATATAAGGGTTTAAAACTGAAACAGGAGCCTTTTACAACGACAAGCATTTTCGGCAATAGCCTTCATCACATCGTTCCTTGTTACGGCGCTCTTTTCCTGAAATAAATAAAAATTAACCAATGAATAGCTTCCATTTGAGAGACACTTTCATGCTTTATTGACTTGCTGTGTGTCAGCTTTGCAGCATACAGGCAGCATGCCTTTGCTGGCTTTCCGTGGTCTGTAATACCATACAACAGCCACTGTTTCATGTTTTCTGTACTTAATCTGCATTACATAGTTCTGCCTTATGAAATAAATGCAGATATTCTCATATTTTTTGCAGGTGAGTCTGAAGAATGTTTGTCACTCATTAGACTTGCTTTTCTGCTCTACTTTTGCACTCATGCTCTTCTACCTTTTGGATGTTGTTTTTAGTAATTGAGCAGGCCTCATTTCAGATTCTTCCAGGTAGGATTTTGCCACTGGTTGTGCTTTTTTGAGAAAGTAGAAAGTAACTATAACATACCAGTAGTGCATGCCTTACCTGGCACTTGGGTCATCTCTTTATCTTCAGTTTCTCAGTCATTTGTCTTAATGAAGGATGACTAAGGAATGGGAACAATTTTTATCTTATGCAATACCTGTTCATCTTGATCTTTAAACTGACAGCACTTCTCATATACTTTATGTAACCCTTGTTCCCATGTGACAGATATTGTTACTTGGCCCTAAATCACCCATACTCTGTTTTATTCATCCATTTGAGCGATAAGTTTTACATGAACAACTCATGTCAAGTAGCACAGATGCAGGGTGACTTTTGTCTGTGCTTTGAAGTCTTAAAACTGTTCAAACTGAGCTTCTAAAAGTGCATATATGCATGTGTGCTATATGTTTAAATAAACAAATTCAGAGTTGCCTAAAATGTACTAGATTCTCTCTAAAGTATAGCGGTGTCCATGTGTTACTCCTAGAAGAGCCCACAGGAAGGTATCACAATTAGGCCACCTGTACGCTATGGTCAGTAAAAATCTACTAAGTACAGCTTCTAGACATGGGTCAATCTTGGGGCAAGCAGCAACCCTGGCTGTGCCATGAATGCTTTTTTTTGGTGGTCCATAGTATAAGAAACAACTGCCTACCATATTCTAGTATGCATTCCTACTATTTAAACCTTACCTGACTTCAAATGCTGTCTTGCTGGCATCATGCCTTCATTTTACAAGTTGTGGTCACCCAGGTATGAGACTCAAGACTTCCTTTTGTCAGAGTCATTTCACTAATTGTCTTCTACTTCTCTTTCTTAACAAGATGGCCTGTGATAAAAATTAGACACTAAGCCTGTGCTTCTCTACTAGTACACTTCTAAATGCAGATACACCTGCATCATTTGTTATGCTTGCCAGCTGGAGTCCACTTTTCTTCCTGGCTGCAAATAAGCCTCTACAGCAACTTGAAAGCTTGATCTCCTGTATTTTTGTACTTTAGTATACTGCAGCCTTAGAATAGTACTATTCTGATTTCTTTCCTTTTTATTTTCCACAATACAGGTTCATTTGTCCCCTATTTGACAAGTTCAACTTTGTTGCACACTTAGGTTAGACTCCAATAATTATATCCACATGTATGTCACAGATTACCAAAACATTTTTTGAGCTATCACTTATGACAACTAAAAAAATCCTTCTTGCCTGAACTGTTTGTATGTCAGGCTGTTCACAGGAGAAAAAAAAAACTGTACAGTCTGTTTAGTCTGTATTTTATATCAGTTACTGAATGCACACTGTTGTTAATGCTGTTATGTTTGCTTCTGCGTTTGTCTCATCTATGTGCTTTTCTTTTCTATCTTTCTTTCTTCACAGGACCAACCTCATGGGTTCTCTACTGACATCCATTTAGCTAATTCATTCTGATCTCTGTTGCCTGCTGCAGTGAGCATGCCTCTGCTTGCTCACTCGGCTGTGTGCACATGCATACTGACATTGTAGGCACATAGGGTGGCACTCTATGGGTGACACATCCAGTGTTCCTGTTAGGTGTCCTCCATGTGGTGAGACAGAGCCACCTCCCTGTTAGACAATGCAACGAAATCCTAGACACACCACCACAGTCACTTGCATAAAATAAAATAATAAAGAACTGTTAAAAAACACTTTAATATAAGGGTTTAAAACTGAAACAGGAGCCTTTTACAACGATAAGCATTTTCGGCAATAGCCTTCATCACATCGTTCCTTGTTACGGCGCTCTTTTCCTGAAATAAATAAAAATTAACCAATGAATAGCTTCCATTTGAGAGACATCTCTTTTCCAACCAATCATGTTACAGCCAATCACATAACAGAGAAAGGGTGAGCCTCCAATATTCAACCAATGATTATTTGTCTATTTTTTTAGAATGGGTGTAAGCAGAACCACCGCATTCAATCCAGGGTGACGGTCTGCTCTTAAATTCACAATCCAATCCACTTAATTAATTGGCTGTAACATGATTGGTTGGAAAAGAGGTGTCTCTCAAATTGAAATTATTCATTGGTTAATTTTTATTTAATTCATGAAGAGAGAGCCATAACAAAGAACGATCTGATTAAGGCTATTGCCGAAAGTGCTTATCATTGTAAAAAGGCTCCTATTTCAGTTTTAAACCTTTGTATTAAAGTGTTTTTTCACAGTTCTTTCTTATTTTATTTTATTCAAGTGATTGTGGTAGTGTGCTTAGGATTTTGTTGCATTTCTTCTCTCTATTTGGGACACCTTTGGCAGTTATTGGACATCATTCTGACCTGTAATTTTTTCTTCTTTAACAATCGTTGGTTCCACCAATTAATAGGGGCCCCTATGGGGTCTCCTTGTGGGGCCAGCGTTGCCAATTTGGTGATGACTGGGAGAGAGAGTTTGTTTTCCCTAATCCTATCATTCAGGGGAAAACCCTGCTTTACACTAGATTTTGGATGATATTTTTATCATCCTACAGGGGGAGAGGGAAGTGGCTGAGACACTGGTAGATAGTTTTAATACCGCCACCAGTTTTTTTAAATTTACATTCAATTTTTCTAAGGAGAGGATCTCTCACTTAGATGTGGAGTTATTTAAGGATATCCCTCTAGGCTGTTTTACTGCCAAAATTCATCGTAAAGTAACTTTTTCTAACAGTTATTTACATTTTGAGAGCAGTCACCCCTTCCATCAGAAGAGATCGATAGTAAAGGGGCAGTTGGTGAGGGTGGCGGCGATGGTGTCTAAGTTCAGCGACTTCCTTGAAGAATGTGAGTTTATTCGTGGCCTTTTTTTGAACAGGGGATACCCGGACCATCTCATATCAGAATTGGTCAAGGCAGTTTGCGGTAAGAGGAAGAATGGGTTCTACGTACCAATTTTGGGCAATAATGTAGCACCCCAGAACCCGAGCCATCCCATATGCAAGCCCATGTGAATTACCTTTGCAGTTTTATTACAACTTTTAATGTTGATGCAGGGGACATTTCCTCCATCATAAAGAAAAATTGGAGTATTTTACGATTAGACATGCAAGGTAACTCACTGTTTGAGATCACACCCAAAGTGGTGTTTAGGAGGGGGTTGAATCTGAAGAGTTTTCTACAGATGAAATCGAACCATGCCCCAGTCGGGGGGATGTACAAATGCAATATGTGTAAATACTGTAGGTTTATTAAAGCAGGGACCTTTTTTAGTTTTGGGGAGACCAAATACCCCATCAGGGGTAGATTTAACTGTGCCAGTTCACATGTGGTATATTTGGCTAGGTGCTCTTCATGCCCGGTGTTTTATATAGGAAAACCTGACAGGAAACTTCAGGAACGCCTTTATGCCATCAAAAAAGAGAAGATGGAGAATGCGCTTGCCAGGCATGTTAAGGAATACCTGGGTCATGAATTCTCTTTTTCAGTCATTGATCAGGTAGTTCCTTCCAATGGGGGGGGGTCCAGATACGTTACTTTTAGAACAAAAGGAATTAATTTGGCAGCTAAAACTAGAAGCTTATCATTATCCAGGCTTAAATGGAATGTTATCCATTTCTTGTATTTTAAAATTAAGAAGTTTGGTTAGGTAATTTTATTGTATTTATTTTTTGTAGATTGCATTTATTTTAATTTCTTCATCTATTTTTTATCTATTTCAGCATGGCTTGCTAAAGTATGGATATTCCTTTTACTGCTTGTTCAGTAAGGTTGAGTCCTCATGGAAGGGTTTGAGCAGGTGTTGTGAATGTATTGGGTTAATTGCAAAGTAGTCGAAATTTCCTTTATTGCAATGAGCTTTGCAGTGCTGTGGAGCAGACTCTGGGTCTAGATGCCAAGAAAACACCTCAAGTAAACTTGTAATGCAAGCCAAAGTGTATTTCTTTCTTGAATGATCACGCAGCTGCAGAACATGTGTTACTTAAACTGCCCCAACATAACCCCTAGTAATCTACCTTGCCTCCTGATCTTCTTACTCTACATTATATCAACTACCCTGTCCACTCCTGTGCCACATCTACTCCCCATGCGATTACTACCAGTTGCATACAGCTACCGTTGTTCTGCTTATCTCATACTTCTCATCTCTTTCTGTCTGCCTTTATTTTTCCTCCACCCCTATCATCTTTACTCCTCTTACTAGCCTTCCATCTGTTCTTCTGGCCTACTCTTATACCATTTTGTTTGTTTCCTTTCCACTCCCTAGGTTTATATTTAAGCATTTTTCTAATATCCTTCCACTTATTTTGCCTTACTGATTCTTTGAATATTCTCACATTCTGTCCACTTTGTCCTTCTGTTAATTTATCCGCCTTCATGTTTTGTTTGCATAATTAAAATCTGTATGCGCTATTATAAGTTTGAACCTGAGAGGCATATATTTTATATACTGCAAAAATGTGAAATTACTGTGTGTACATAATATTTTTATGTGGCTTGAGTGATAGCATCTGCATAAACACAAATCAAATGTTTGTCTGTCTTGCCTAGCTTATGCCTTCACCGTCATATTATTTGTTATCTTCTATTCTATTCCCTTGCAGTGTAGCAAGGGGCTCCATATTATAGTTATAAATCTTGAAAGTGCGAGCCTCAGCTGAGGAATTATGAAAAGTCTGAAAGTACGTAAGAACAGTGAATATTGAGCATCAGTGTTTAAAACTGATTTTTTTGTAGGAGGGCATACACCCGCACACCTTTAAGTGGGAAGCTAGTCACCCGCAACTTATATATACCAATTCCGATCTCACTATAATTCAGAGAAAAGGAAATATTTAGAGAAACAGCAGTCTCAGACATGGTATATGCAAGTTCACATTTTTGATCATTTAGTCTCACTTTTCCATGATGCACAGTAACAAGCCTATCTTTAATGTACAAAGAGATTTCAGTTATTGCTATAGCTTTTCTTCCACAGGTCCCTGCTGAAAACTGACACTGCATAGCTAAACTTTCATGGTTAACAAAGCATAAGCATAATGTTCCTGCTTACACCCTACCTAAATTTAAGGAAATTCCCCAATGACCTCTTCATACTCCTTACTCCAATCTTCCCTCGAAATAATATTTCTATTCTCCTAAAACAGAATTAAGCTGACAGTCACTGATTAAGCAATTCTCTCACCTGACTCCAAGTATGTAAATATTGTAAATATCACAGTATTTCTGTTGCCTGCACAGCAAGTTTTTACCTTACTTAATAAGAACATCTGCATGCAAACTGTCCCCCCCTGTAGTGTAAAAACACAAGAAACCATAGATCTTTTATTTTACAGACAATTGACCATGCTGCTCTGAATGGAAATGCCTGTAAACTGTGTTCTCTATTATCTGTTAACTGTGTGATGTACATTTTATGCATTTGCATTTCCTTACTGTATGAATTTTTATACTTGTATTTTACCTTTAACATTATGTAACCATTATTGTATTGCTTATGGAGCTTTTCTCCCCGGGCATCCACTGAAAATGGGCACGTTCTGGCCCAGTGGACTTCCCCGGTAATCAAACTGAAACTAAATAAATAAATAAATAAATAAGCAAATATATAGATAAACAAAAAATTTAGGTATTAAAATAAATGTGAAAGCTTCTCTACTCATCTCATGAGCTTCTTTCCCATTTTAATGTAAAAGGCAGTGGCATCCAGTGTGACACTAAATGGGCAAGTCACATGGCTGATGCAGAAATCATGTCAGCTGTTAGGCTAAAAGAAGCTCTGTGTCTGTGATCCCATCCTCAGGATCTAAAACGTTTTGCCTTTAAGTTGCTTGACACTAAGCCCGCTGCCTGTCTTTTCAGTTCTGATGTCTTCTGCTTTTCTTTTTTTTCTTTTGTAGTGTATTCTGAGGTATGTTATTTCATGTCAGATTATTGAGTTTGTATGTATGTATGTTTTATCGATCAGTTTAAATGTGCTGAGTCAGGCCCACTTCCAGATAAGACCTGAGGGGAAAGTTTAATTTATTTGTTTTGCTTTTGTTTGCCGGGATAGTCCAACAATGTTTAGAATAAACTCCTTTTCAGCATATGCTCAAGTGGGAAAACTCTAGATATTGTACAGTCATTAAAACAGTAACTATAAAACATTCGCAAAAAAAACTCCAGATTATGCATGCAAATGTCAGTGACTTGAAGATAACAGGATCATACTGTATAACTTAGAAAGCAGCATTTATAATTAGGTATATTGAGAAATCAAAACTGTAAATAAGAGGACATAGAAAGATGCAGTAATACATATTCTCATAAGATTTCACAAATTATTGAAAACACTTAAAAGTGGTACATATTTTCAGAATATTTTATGCACCATCTTGGAAGTTTAATGATGGTAAAGCATTCAGCTGTAAATCAGGCAGAGGATTATTTGGGACATAGGGAAGCTGAGAAATTATGGGCTTTGAAGAATGAGATTGTTCATAGTATATCAATTAGTTCATAAATACCTTCTAGGTAATCGGTCTGCAGACAATTACGAGTCTCCTCAGTCAACCAATATTCTAAAGTTTCCACCACTTTTGAGGTGGGCAGGGTTACCCATCCAGCTACCGAGTTTTACATTGAAGGTAGCAACTGTACTGTTCTGCTCAACATGTAGTGGAAGTGTGTTCCAGTGCAGAAAATATATTGAGATAAGCATGAGTCATGCCAACACATCGTATTAATCTGTCGACAAAGATTTAACTCCTCTAAGTAAGTACTTGAGGAACCATTTGTTTTACAAATGAATTGGAAGTCAGGGAGAGTCAGATCTGTCAAGGCTTTATAAACTAGAGACATTGCTATTAAGGAATGTTTAAGTGACTGAGAACAAGGAGGAATCTATAAGTGACTGAGTACAGGGAGAAGACTGCTAGTCTGTCCAGATAACTGAAGGTTTGAGGCCGCTGATATTTTTAGTTAGGAATCTCTATGGTCTCTCAAGCTGAGTAATATGTTTCATCTAGCACGTGCCAGAAATGCATTGTATTTTAAAAATAAAATATTGGATCTAGACAAGATGTGTTAGGATATTAGTGGGATCAGATGGAGGGATATCTGAACTATTGAGGAGACATGATGGCCAAATATAAAAAGTTATTAACAAGGGTGCTTAGATCTCTTATGACAGTGTCTGATTGGAGGGGGGAGGGGTGTCATGTATATGGTAGGATCTAGAAATGCTTTGAGTAACTACACTTCATTTATAGGTTCATAGGAGGTTACTAGGCTAATGGCCCTAGCCTAGGGCCTTTGCAAGCGTAGCCATGTAAAAAAAAAAAAATGTACCCTAATTGTCCATAGTTGGTCAATTGTTGGCAGAGAAATTCTATAGTCAGCAGTGACTACCCATGTCCATGAGGGGCATAGGTGCCACCCCAAAGGTGAATTTACAGTCACTCATCCAGTTGTCAAGGTTGAGCTTAAATATGGTCATTGAGGTTCTCTGCTTCATGTGAAGTGGGAGCTTATTCCATTGGAGTGGCAATCTCTGGGAGATATATATCTGTCTCTCTAACATTTGTTAATGTCACAGGCTGGGTTGCGATCCCTGGACTGAGCGAATCATGTCCCATATGACTTGTGGATGTGCAACATTTCCGTTAAGTCAGAGTCAGAGACTGCTCTGTAGGCCAGGCACAGGTCTCCTCTCAGCAGCCTGTATGATGCAGCGTACAGTGACATGGCTTTCAGTTATTTCATGTAAATCATATTTTGGAGGCCCTGGATTCTCTTGGTTAGAACCTCTGTGGTTGCTCCAGTTGTTTCAATGTCTGGTGAGATACATACAGAAGGAAGCATTGTACTCAGTTAGTGGTCTGATAAGGGTTGAGAGCAGTGGAGTTAACCTCCTTAGTCTTGGATGTGATGCCCTTATTTATGAGATGTGCAATGTCAAAAGCTTTCCCTATCACTGTGGAGCGACAGTGATCGGAGTTTACATTGCTATCAACCCGTCTTCCCAAATCTCGCACCACTGGGTTTGAGCTTAGAGAGGTGCTACCTATATCATGAGTAGCGGGGGCTACTTCTTTGCCAAAGGGGATAATGAGACTTTTTTTTATGTTTTAGTTTTAGCCTGTGACTTTGGCACCAGTCATTTGTCTGTGTCAGCCCCTTTTGTAATATGTTTACATTGTTGGGGACTCTTTCATTGCACCCAGTTTGCAGTCATCTGCAGACTTGGCAAGCCACAGGCCATCTACTTTTGCCTGGACCTCAGAGAAATAGATTCCAAATACTAGAGGTCCAGCACAGATCCTTGTGGTACCCCACTGGTAACCGGTCTACTGGTGGAGGTGGACTCCCAAACTTTGAAAGTGTGCTTTCTGTTGGTGAGCTAGTTGGCTACCCCATCTAGTTAATCCCCAGCTGGGAGAGTTTTTCAGTGATCCCTGAGTGGGGGATTTGTGTCAAAAGCCTTGGCAAAATCAAAATAGGCTGTATATACTGCTTTGTCCTCATCCAGGGCTTTGGTGACATTCTCAAAGAAATCCACCAGCTTAATAAGCAAGATCTGCCCCTGACAAAACCAAACTGGGTCAGGTTAAGAGTTTGAAGGTCGCCTGTGTCCTTGTTGATAAGGTCCATGATGATCCTTTCCATGGCTTTGCAGATAAGGCTGGTTAGGCTTATGGGTTGATAGTTTCTTGGGACAGTTGTTAGACTCCCTTTGTGCTAATGGATTTGTGTTACTGTTCTCCACTCTTCCAGAACAAAGCCAGTGCATAGGCTGTGGTTAAACAGAGTGCTAAGTGGTTCCACTAGGTCTTGTTTTAGATTGTTTAGTAAGCAACCTAGGATGTTATCTGGTCCCATAGCGGAAGTGTTTTTGGCCTTGGACAGTGCTTGTATGACCTGTTCTTTGGACATATTCGGTAGAGAACTGGTGTTAGGAATGCTTTGGGATATTCTGGTGGGGACAGGGGGGTGAAGTTATTGCCAAATCTGTCAGCTAGCAGGTTGGCAGTTTCCTTAGGTTCACTGTGAGTGGTGCCATTCACTATAAGTCTGGTACACAGCTTGGCATTCCCTTTTAGGTTTCTGATGCAGCTAAAGAATGGTTTATGGTTGTCTTTAGCTAGGGATGCTAATTTAGTCTCGTAACTAACCTTAGAGGACTTTACACGATATCTGATTTGCTTGTTTAAGCTGTGGAGGGTATTCTTTCTCTGTTAAATAAGTTCCCTCTTGTTCTTAGTTATCAGTTTATTTCTTTTGTTATTTAACTTATTTACACTTACAGTCCACCAGGGTGGCATGTTTTTTCAGAAGGACCTGATTTTAGTACTTTCAGATACAGCTAAGTGAGTACATGTGTTTAGGTGGCTATACAGGGCATTTGTGTACTTTTTGGGATAATAGTCATTGCTGGCTGTATTAGCAGAGGCTTTGAAACTTTTTATACCATGGTTTAGCAGGCAATAGTTTGCTTTGGAGAAATGTTTTATTTTTTTTCTCCTGTGGGGATGTCAGGTCTGATCTTTACTTCAAACGAGACTGATTTGTGGCCTGACCTTATCAGGGAGGGCAACAAACAGGGAGCAGTGCAGTGACCCCCCCCCCCCAGGGAAGTGTGCAGCTGAGTTGCCCACAGAGCAGCCAGGAACCTGGGAGGGTTTCACTGACTGATGTTTAGGAAAAAATTGTTTCTAGCCGTTTGCATTTATACAAGGCACCGCAAACCCACATTGTGCGGTGTGCAGCTATGAGTAAAAACGAGGCTTATATAGAGGTGAAATTAAACAGTTTTAAACTAGTCTTCCAATAGGCAATCACACAATGATTCTTCCTCCAGCAATCCTCAGTTCAGACAAAGCTATATCCACACTCTTCTGCCACATGGGTGCAGGGGATCTTAATGTAAGGTGGCTGGATTTGAGTTCAAGTGTATGAAAAACAGGCTTAAGTTCAGCAAGTCTGGATCTAGTCTATGCTAACTAAGCAATATTTCAGTACAAAACAAGTGCAGGTAATAAGCAATAGTAAAAATTGCACAAATTAATGCAGTAAAACAGGAAAATACAGATGAAAAAGTGCAGATCAAACTCAAAATAAGTTTATTTTCTTGCTCTTAGCTTTGGATGGCTTGGATTCAAGCAGAAACATTCCGGACCTCTGGCAAAGGATGCCAAATGCAGAGCAGGTTCGGTTAAGTGAAACAGAAACCCCACAAATGCAAGGCTTGTATACAGGAGAAATTAACAGTTTTAAACTAGTGTGCTAATAGGAAATCACACAATGATCCTTCCTCCAGCAATCCCCAGCTCAGACAAGGCTATATCCACACTCTTCTGCCACAAGGGTGCAGGGGAGCCCTTCTTAATGTAAGATGGCTGGATCTGAGTTTAAGTGTATGAAAAAAACAGGCTAGATTCAGCAAGTTTAAATCTAGTGTATGCTAACTAAGCAATGTTTCAGTGCAAAACAAGTGCAGGGTAATAAGCAGGTACAAAAAGTGAAAACAGTAAAAAAAGGCACAAATTAATGCAGTCAAACAGATAAAAATGAAGATTAATTTCAGAACAAGTGTAATTGCTTGTTCTTACCTTTGGATTCAAGCCAAAACACTCTGGACCTCTGGCAAAGGATGCCAAATGCCGAGCATCTCCAGTTAATTGAGACAGAAACCATACAAATGCGAGGCTTATACACAGGTGAAATTAAACCATTTTAAGATAATCTACCACACAATGATTCTTCCTCCAGCAATCCCCAGCTCAGATAAGGCTATATCCACACTCTTCTGCCACAAGGGTGCAGGGGAGCCCTTCTTAATGTAAGATGGCTGGATCTGAGTTCAAGTGTACGAAAAACAGGCTAGATTCAGCAAATCTGGGTTTTTTTGTGCAATCAGTCTGTGACCATTATCCTTTCATCGATTATTGACATAGTTTAACCCATGTTGTAGAAATTGTCAGTAAAGGAATAACAACAGTCCGTTACACTTGTCTGCAAAGCAAGATGACCGCTGGCCAGGACTGTTGTTATAAAGATATGAGAAATAGAAAAGAAATAAGAGATGGCCCAACAATGAGCCCTGTGGTACACACCAACAACATTTTTGCTAACAGAAGCAGCACTTGCGAGTCTGACTCTATGTACTATATCAGGTGGCCAGTTAGTTACTCACTGTACAGTATATTCACATATGTAAGCCTGCCAATAATATCTGCAAAAGGAATTGTGTCAGTGGCCTTGACCAGCTTCGATACATAGCTTTGATGACCTTTCAATGAAACTGAGGTTAAGGAGGCAGGAGCTGCATTTGACAAAGCAGAACTGACATGGGCCTAAGGCTAAGAGGTCGTCAATATCCAAATTAATGAGTTCTAAGAGAAAATATTCCACAGCTTTACATATACAGCTAGTGTGAGCAATGGGTCTGTGCTTAACCAGGATTGTTGGTTAGACAAGTCTTGTGTAAAGGCCTTACAGTGGCTGTTTTTGCAGGCTTTGGGAATGTAACCCATGCAGAGGCTTAGGTTAAAGAGATTAAGTGGTGTTCACATAGACCTTATTTGGTGCTTATAATCAAGAGACCTGGTATGTAATCAGGATGCAGATGTTTTTCCTAGCTTTTGAGAGGGCTGAAAAGACTTGCTGCATAGTAATTACAGGGAATAGCTGGGACTGTGGAATCTTTGGAACAGTTATGTGTGGTTTATTTATACAGGTATTCTGACATGGGGTGGCGTTTTTTAAAAATTTCAGTAAATTTGATGCCAAAGAGTGAGCTTTTTCACTACAGCTATGTAGTGTGAGTTGAAGTTGGAGGCCTAGGCAGCAGCTTTAGTAATGGTGTCTGCCAGAGTAGGACTACAGTGTAATTTCATTAGGCCATCTAGCAACTGAAGAAGGTTTACTTGTCAGAAGTCCCCAAACACAGAATTTTTTGCAGGGAGAGGTTCCACTAGTTTTAAAAGAAAAGTTCACATGTTTATGGTCTTATTTAATTAGTAATGATGATACACATAAGATTTGTGATAAAGGAGCTATATTTGTGAGAACAAGATCAAACGTATCGGAGTTCATTGCAGGGTGGTTAATTGTATGTACAAGGGAGTTAGCATTTACAATGCTGAGAAACACTGGATATGCCTATCATTCATGGTGTAAATCAAACAGTTTATTAATAGATGAAGGCCTCCAGTGTAAAGATACTGGGATTAATGGGAATTTCTGCTGAGGCATTAAAATAGTTATCCTGGTCAGTAGGGGACATAAAAAGTGATCTGTAAGTAGCTATGGACTGGTTATTAATCTAATTAGTGGTCCCAAGGAATCAGCAGAGAGGTGGTGGCATTCTTAACAAATACTGATTTCACCCCACAATTGTCAGTAAGTTTGAAGGCATAATGGTTGTTAAACCAGAAACAGGAGGAGTGCTTTTCATGATTTTGAAACCATGTCTCTGTAACTGCACTTATATGAAAGCATTCAAGTTGCAGAATGGCCTTAAGTTTAGGCATTTTTTGTTAAAACTCCTAGCACTGAGTAGAGCCACCATACTGAATTCCAAATTACACTTTGCAAGAGTGAAATGTCCAATAAATAGACTACGTCTTAAAAGGGACTATGAGGGCAGCAAGGGCTTTAGCCTGAAAAGGTAAGAGAGGTGTAGACCATTCTGGCAAGGCAAGAAGGATCGTCAACTGTCTCATCCAAAGCTGAAAATTACTAGATCCCCCAAGAATGTCACCAGCTGCATTGCCAGTTATTAGAGCCAATTAACTTGTCCTTGAATTTCTGCATCATTCTGAGTGACAGCAGAATTTCACTCTAGACCAATGACTTTCATACCTTGGACACATGCATACCAAAATCTATGTTATTCTTCTGCATGCCCCACTGTATAGAGCACCTAAGGTCATTTACTGCCACATGGGAAAACCATGCCATACTTGTGTATGTCAGGATGGAGGAATCTAAGAGTCCTCTTTAGATCTCAGTTCCTGGCTGTAGAAAGACAGCTGACCATCACACTAGTCTTATCCAGCCTGGTGACAGTAAATACTCCAACTACTAAAACATTACTCTGGGCGGATGTAGACTCATTGAGCATTAAGGGCATGGATTCTGCACCCTTATGACTCTTAGAGGTATGTGCAATGGCTGTAAGGGGGGGGGGTGCTAGGTGAAAGTGGGGGTCTTGCATTGTTAACAGAATGCCTGAGGGTTATGGGAGGCTTAGGCAGCAGGTAGGTGTGTGGATGGTATTTGTCTCCAAGTTCAGTTTGTTTGTGTCTTTCGGCTTTTCCTGGTTAGGGGTCGCCACAGCAGAACTCCAGTCTGCTAATGATTGGCAGTAGAGTTTTACGTGCTGGCTTGCCGGGCCTAACGCACAACCTTCAACCCTCATGGATTGAATATGCATGAGGTAGAAAATAAAGAATATAAAAACAGGAGTAGTTCAAATGTTAGGTCAAGTACAATATCATAGGAGAAGGTAATTCTGATACAGTAGGAGAATGTCTGAGATGTTATGTATCAAGTAAGAGTGAAAGTAATGACAGGGATCAAATGCAAGAGTTTTATGAAGGTATAGTCAAAGTGATGCTACATGTGACACATGGTGCTTTTTATGCAAGTCCTACATATAGATTTAAAAGCTGCATGGTTTTGCTGGTTGTTCTTGCTTGTTTTGGCAGTTTATTCCTCACTGATGATAAATGGTGCATTGTCTCCTACGTTAGAGTTAGTATTAGTTGTTAATCTAATCCTTCTGGACTGACGAAGGTAGAAGTTCTATTCTAACTGCTTCCTACTGCTAGGCAAAACAGTGAAGATGAACTATGGCTTCAGTGAAAGGAACTCTAAACATCGTTTGTTTGCCAGCAATCATTTCTACATGATGATAATGTGACATCCCCATTGTTCTGAATCATGGAAAATGGTTTTACTTCCTAATTTTGTACTTAAGTTTTGCATTTGTTGATGTGATGAGTAAATTGGTCCTTTCCAGGCCTTTAACCATGACCTGGGCCACAAATGAGTAAATTGAATATAAGTGGGCAGTTTAGAGTATCTAATCAGCCAGCTTGTTTAGGTGCTGGATGGATAAAATCCACTTAGATATGGAAAACACATAGAAATGCCACAGCAACACTGACTGGCAGTCAGGACAGAATCCCAGACCCTGGAAATGTGAGGCAGAAACATTCACCATTGACCTACCGTACTGTCAAAATGTTCTTCCTATAATTAATGAATATTTATTTGTTTATCCTAGTGCTCCAAGCCTACCACTGTGACCTTCTGGAGGACTAGTACTATTTAAGAACATTTGCTTTTTTGCTTCTTGTCCTGTCTAAAGTGTTTATATATTTATTTGAGGTTAATGGCTGTTGTCCTGTCTGGTCAGTGTTGTGTCTTCATATCAGAAAGACTGGCTCCTTACAGTCTTGTTCAGGAAGATGTTTTTGGATATTTTCTGTAGATAATACTTTGTCTTCCTGTTTGAAGGAGTAGCTTCTGACACCTGTGGCTGAAATAGATTGCTGAATACCCTCTGTACTTCCTTTATTATATTGACATTATCCTGATAATAAACTTACCCAGCTCAGTTTCCAGCATTAGTAGCAACTCCAGTATATATGATTTTTTACTTATTTATTTATTTATTTCCAGTTTGATAACCGGGGAAGTCCACTGGGCCCGAAAGCCCGTTTTCAGTGGAGGCCCGGGGAGAAAAGCTCCATGATAATACATTACACACAAAAACACAGCAGAACAGATCTAAACTAATACACACAAAAACACACTCTGTTCTAATAGCATAATACTTTAACAATTTCCAAACAAGAATGAGGTGCATTGGGCACTATATATAAGAAAAAGATATATTAGTGCAACTGTGAATGTTAGTAAAGTAGGAAAGGAAAGGAAATTATAGATAGAGTTTGAATGCAAGAGCAGGGATGCATAGGAGAAACGAAGAAGAAGCAAAGAAATTAAAGGAGAGGTGTCAGAAGAGGATAGAAAAAGAACAGATAACTAATGTTCAAATTGTGGTAGAGTCCAGGAGACCACCTTGAGAAAAAAAGTCAAAAGATTTAAGGTGAGAGTAAGCATAGCACTTGAAGGAAAATAAAGGGTTTATTCAGGGAGGAAGGAGGAGATAATGAAGAAGAGAGGGGAGCTAGGGAGAGTGTCAGAAGAAGGGGAACCAGGGGGGTGGGATGGAACTAGGATAAATTGAGATCTAGGTAGGAAGTATACAATTACATTTCCAATTTTGGAAAAGGTGAGAATGAAGAAGAGATTTAAAGTGTTCATAGTTTGTAGTGGCTCTTAGAAGGGAAGGAAGTGAGTTCCATTTTTTGCTGTAGTATAGGAAAGTAGGAGTTGGCCAGGGGGTCGTTTGGGTTTGTAAACTGAAATAAGATTTTGGTGGCTAGATCTTAGGGGCCTTGGAGGATTGTATATGGTGAAGGTATTAGATAATGCTGGGCAAGCAGTGGGTTTAAAAATTAGTTTGTGTGCGGTAGTAAGTTGGAGGAAATTGAGTTGATTAGGGAGTTCTAGCCATTGAAGACTACGGAGGCAGATGCAGTGGTGTGTAGAATGAGTGGAGTTAGTAGCAAATTTGGCAATTTTGTAGTAGCAACTTTCAAGTTTTGTGGAGATAGAAGTGGAGAGATTGGATAGAAGAGGAGCACCATACAGTAGAGAAGGGAGAAGGAAGGTAGTGGCGAGAGTTTGTCTTGAAGATGGAGTAAGAAAGTTTGCATTTCTATAAAGCATACCGAGCTTCTGATGAGTTTTCTTTATGTTTAGTTGAATATGATTATTAAATTTCAGGTGTTCATCAATGGTTACTCCGAGTAATTTAGCACTACTAACAACTTCTATTGAGGACTGGGAGAGGCTAGAAATTATGAAGGATGACTTATCAGGAGTCAGAGCTTTTGAGGGGGAGAAGAGAATGATGTGGGATTTATTGGCATTGAGGGAAAGATGATTTTGAAGCATCCAATTTTCTATGGTTGTGAAGGCCAATTGGGTTTTGGCTTGGAGCTCGGGAAGGTTAGCAGAGCAGATAACAGTGGAGTCATCTGCGTATTGTACTATTTGAGCAAGAGGAATAGAAGAGTGGAGATCATTGATAAAGATGTTAAAGAGCAAAGGCCCGAGAATAGAACCCTGAGGGACTCCGGTAGGAATTTTGAGGTACCAGTATTCCATTTCACAGCTTGGGATCTATCAGAGAGATAACTTCTGAACCAAGAAAGAGAGTTGTGGGAGAGATTGAGGTTAGAGAGGTGGTTGAGAAGGAGAGTGTGGGATATAGTGTCAAAGGCCTTAGAAAGGTCAAGAAGAACAGTGGAGACAATTTTTCCAGAGTCACGGGCTTGGTTGACAATTTCTAGGAAGGAATGAAGAGCGGTTATGGTACTGTGGCCAGGCCGAAACCCATGTTGTGTGGGAGTGAGGAGATGGTTATCGAGAAGGTAGGGCATGAGTTGCTGGTGTATGCATTTTTCAAGAATTTTCGAGATTGGGGAAAGAATTGCTATTGGGCGGAAGTTAGAGATGGTGTTATTTTTGCCTCCTTTATGGAGGGGCAGAATGTGGGCAGCTCTCCAAAGTTTGGGAACATAAGATTCTTGGATGGATCTATTGATGAGAATGCTGATAGATATGGCGATGCCATTTGCTGCGAGCTTGAGAAAGAGTGATGGAATTTTGTCAGGGGCATTGGAGCATGGTTTGAGTTTGTGAAGAAGTTGTTTGATACTGGTGGTAGACACGGGATGTAGAATGAAAGTGGGAGGTGGGTTATGAGAGTTGGAGTGAGGGATGGGTGTAGAAGGATGCTTTGGGTTAGGGGTAGGGGTGGAAGAGGAGAAGGATTTAGTCAGTTCAGCTATTGAGCCAGTAAAAAACGAGTTAAAGAGAGTTGCTATTTCAGTGTCAGTCTTATTATTGTCTGGACAGGGATTGGATTTTGTACCTGGATGTAAGAGTGAATTGATGGAATTCCAGAATATTTGGGGATTATTTGTGAGGGAGGACTGAAGTTTGCCGTAGTAAGATTTCTTATCCTTTATAATAAGTTTTTAGCAAGATTATGGAGTTGCTTAAATTGCAGTAAAGAGGCTGGGTTTTATTTTTGTTGTATAGTTTCCATGTTTTGTCCCTTTGTCGCATTAGAGTTTTAGTGTCTTTAGTTAGCCAAGGGGCAGAGTTGAACTTTATCCCTTTTGTAATGGGAGGGGCTTGGGAATCTAGGATTTTAAGGAAGGTAGTATTGAAGAGTTCTAGGGCTTCATCTAGGGGAAGAGTGTTTAGTGAATCCCAGTTTGTTAGTTGAAGGGTATCTGAAAATACTGAAGGATTAAAATTAGTTAGGTTGCGAGAGTGGGCATATTGTTGTTGGTGTGGGAGCTGTTGGGTTTTTCGGTTAATAAAGGCTGGGAGATGATCACTTAATGAGTCTGGCAAGGTACCTGTGTTGGAGATATTGTTAGGGTGGCTGACTAGGATCCAGTCCAAGATGGACCCTGGAGGGTTGGTTTTGTTAGGTCTGGTAATGTTGTTTATTAGTTGAGTAAAATTATAAAGATTGATAGACTGAAGGGGAGTATTGTTATTAATATTATTCCAATCAATATTTACATCACCTAGAATGAAAGTTTCCTGTTTAATATTGTTTGAGGCCCAACAGAGAATATTCTCTAGGGTGGAGGAGTTGTCTCCAGGAGGGATATAGATGGTTATAATACAGATACTTTTGAAGTTGTTTATTTTGAGGATTCCTATGACTAGTTCTGCATTATTAAAGTTGGGAATGGTATTTTGGTATGGGCTAAGATTTAGCAGGCAGTTGTAGACTAAGGCTACACCACCACCTTTTTTGTTTAGGCGATCGGACCTGAGTGCTTGGTAGCCAGGTGGTAAAATTTCAGAGTTACTAGTTTGAGGTTTTAGCCAGGTTTCTGTCACTGCTACTATGTCAGGTTCAGTTATATTTAGCCAAGCATGTAAGTTTGTTATTTTGTTATTAATACTCTGGGTATTAATGGTAATAAATTTAAGGTATTTATTATTGTGCCTATTTGTGGGGGTAGTGGGAGAGAGAATGTTAGTTGGTGTTGGCCCAGGGTTAGGATGGACATCTCCTGCAAGAGCAAGACAAGAGAAGGAGTAGAGGAGTTGAAACCTAGAATTGCGGAGTAAAGTAAAAGGGAGATGTAATTTACATTTGAAAGTGGGAGACTTTTTGTAGAGTGTATGGTGTTTTAGTTTAAAGTAATGAAATGGATTTGGTTGAAGGAGGGAGGGGGATATCAAATAAAAATGGAGGGATGAAGGATGTGGAAGGGAGATAGTGGAGGATGAGTGGGGTGAAAAAGAGGCGGGTAGTGTGGTATTGGAATAAGAAGATGCATTATACAGAATGGTGAGAATGAAAAGACATGTAAATGAGGTGAGATAGTGTGGAGGAGTCATGGAGGAGTAGTGTAGGATAGATATTGGAAGATAGGGCAGTGGTAGGCTATTTAACAGCAGGAAATAGCTCTGTGGAAGGAAACAGTTCAATAATGATCCAGTTAACTGTCAACAGTAATGAAATAGCAGCAAACTCAGCGTGAGCAATAAAGTACAAACAATTCTATAGCAGATATCTCAGTAAGTAGAAGTGTGAGTGCAACAAAGAAAATGAGATGCAAAAGTCAACCAAATAAGATCAGTAAAAATGCAAAACAGTACAACAAAAAAAATGAGACAACTCAGAAATGTGTAGTATGTGTAAATAAAGTAAATACAAACAGGGAAAAAGCTGGTTCTTTGACAGGAACACCCTTACAGAGCAGTGGGTACTTAGCAGATTGATCAAAAATAGACCTAGAAGGAATAAAGGAGTCCATCGACAGGGTCAAGATGCTGTGCTTTGTGCAGCTAGTCTGAATCCTGATGTAACAAAAGGGGGACGGGGTGCAATCACCTCTCTGGTTCCATCTCTCTTGGGTGTGTTGCAAGTATATAAAGTCATACCTCTCAACCTCACAGTGCAAGAAATCAGGGTTCTGTTAAAGGCAGAGGAAGAAGGCACTGATTTTCTTGTGAAATAAGTGGAAATTATCACTGTTTTGGCTTTGCCAACAAGCTAACAAACTCCTGCATTGATGAGTTGAACTTATGTGTAGTGTTATGATCCATGTTTGTTATGTAGCTTTGTGATTGTGGCAGGAACTATCTTCATGTGGCCTTAGGTTCCCTTTTTGACTGGGCACTATTCATTATTCTTATCACAGCTGCTTACTGTTTAAGATGAAGAGCGTAATTTTTCACTGGTTTAGGAGGAAAGGAAATCAATAAAAAAATCACTGAGCCTCTTTCCAGTAATCAGCCAAAGAAAAATTTTCATTCAAGATTATCTTTGAGAAGGACAAGACTGTTACAGATCCGTCCTAGGCTTCTTAGGTCTGAACAAGTTTTCAGGGTAAAGATATTTAAGGTAACCACTACATGTGATTCTGTAGTTTAGAGGGACGAAGCCTTGAGTGCAAACTCAGATGACCCAAGTTTGATTACTGGCTCAGACACTTGTGGAGCTGAGCAGAAGAGGGTGGAAATAAATGGCTTACCGCAGCTTGCTCATCACAGGTGAAGGTACCACAGTTCTACCTAAAGTAGGGGGTACACCTCTGTGGAGGCCAGAGCTCATATCCTGGCTAATGTGAGGCTACTGTTCATTAGTAGTGGGAGGAGGTGTATGCGGGTGATCATCACAGGCAGTGATGCCTGTGACATTGCCCTAACTCTGGCCAGTTAGCAGCCTTTTTCCCCTTCAGATTAGATCTTCCATTGCCTGGCCACATATACAATGCTTGTATTGGCCTTCACCCTTTCTAAAGAGGAAGATGCTGATCTCACCATATGGACTTCCCTGTAAATCTCTTCTTGGAGAGGGAAACCCACCTTTAGCTAGAGTTTCTGCAGGATTTTGCTTTACTCCCCTGCCTCCTAAGGGGGGAAGGTAGGGAGAAGGGAATGAATGGGATAATGGAGGGAAGGGTTGATGTAAGTGGCAGGGGTACGAGGGCAAAAGAAAAGGGGAAAAAAAAGAAGTGCTTCGTCCATTGTTCTTTTAATTTTGTAGCGCTACGGCAGTGATTACTGCTGACCCAGAAGATGCTTATCTAAGTATACTAATACTCACACACCCGTGTTGTAAGCTGAGCAAGTGCTGGTCAGTGAATACACAATGAAGTTGTAGAATTGTTATGGATTTTACCAAAGCCTCAAGTAATAGGATCATAGGAGGTTAATAGGCTAATGGTACTGGGGCCCTTACAAGCCTAGCCAAGAGTTTATCCCCAAAAAAGAAACCTCAGTCAGCACCTGTCGCTCCTGTCAATGAGGGGCAAAGGTGGAACCCCTGGGACAAATCTGTGATTTCCCATCCACTCATCAAGGTTGCGCTTGAAGTGGGTCAGTGAGGTACTCTGTCTGACATGTATGGGAAGTCTATTCCAGAGATGGGGCAGTCTCTCCTGCAGGTTTTGTTGATGTTGCATATTAGATTTCGGCCTGTCAACCAGGTAATGCGCGAGGAGTTACCCTTATGGATATGGAGCATCTCTAGTAGGGCAGGGTCTGATATTGCCTTGTAGGCGAGACACAGATCACCTCAGAGCAATCTGTATGGTACCGAGTAGAGTGATAGTGATTTAAGCCTGTCCGTATAGGATAGGTGTTGAAGGCCATGGATTCTCTTTGTGAGGTATTTCTGTGGCCTTTCCAGTTGGTGCAAGTGTTTGGTGAGGTACATACCAAATGAGGTATTATAATCAATTATAGGTCTAATAAGGGAGGAGTACAGAGAGGTAATAGCCTCCTTTTTTCTGATCATAATCCCTTTACTTATGAGATGAACCAAGTTAAAGGCTTTTCTGACCACCGCCGCCACATGATGGTCGAATGTGAGATTGTTGTCAACCTAAGTACCCAGGTTTCTCACCACAGGTTGTGTGCTTAGGGGGTTGCAGCTGATGTGATAATCAGTAGGGGCCATGTTTTTGCCGAATGGTACGATAATACATTCTGTTGCATTTAACTTAAGGCTATGACTTTGGCACCAGTTATTTGTAGCTGTGAGACTCTTGCAGTATGTTAACATCAACTGGGGAGTCAGTGACAGCACCCAACTTACAGTCATCCGCAAACTTGGTAAGCCACAGGCCCTTTGTCCTTGCCTGGACCTCTGAGAAGTATATGCCAAACAGTAGGGGTCCCAGGACAGATCCCTGGGGAACACCACTAGTGACAGGTCTGCTGTTGGAGGTGGTGGCACCTATTTTGACCTTGTGGGTCCTATCTGTGAGCCAGTTGGCCACCCATCTGACTAGATAAGGATTAATAACAAGTTGTGTTAGGTTTTCGATGACGCCGAAGTGGGGGATTGTGTCAAAGGCCTTGGCCAGGTCAAGGTAAGCTATATGGTGACAGTCTCAAAGAAGTCAACTAGGTTCAATAGGCAAGGTCTGCTCCTGATGAATTCGAACTGAGTGGGGTCGAGTGCTTGGACATTGCCTATGTCCTTGTTTATGAGATCCATAATAATAAGCTCCATGACTTTACAGATATCTCCACTTTCAGCAAGATTCAGCAGATTCAGTTCAATACATGTAGCACTTTGGGTTTTCCAAAGGAAAGCAGCTACAAGACATCTGTGTGACACTGTCATGAGGATTCTTCTCCAGAACATATTCTTTTATGGGTGCAAGGGTTTTGCCAGTTCCTTAGAGTAATGCATTTTCCTTCGAAGATGATCTTGTGTCCAGAGTAAATTCCCATTTGGGCATAAGTGTTTAAGTATGATTTTAAATTCTTTTTTTATAAGACCCGTTGCTCCTACTACCATTTGAACTGTCTGGGTATCATTCTTCCACATTGCCCTCATTTCTGCCTGCAGATCCTGGTATTTTATGACTTTGTGTCTCTCTGTATACAAGACACTGTAGTCACTAGGTGTAGCAGTTTCAGTGATCAATGCTACTTTTCTCTTCTTTTTTATGGACTACTATATCTGGTTTTCTCGCATCTATTTTTTGAGCTGTTGGTAATGGGTGATTCCATGTGATATAAACCTCATCATTTTCTCTAATGTTTTGTGGCTTATGTTTCCAGTGCTTTTCATTTACTTCAAATTATAATGTTTGCACAATCCCCAGTGCAACAGTCTTGCCACATCATTATGTCTTTCATTATTAGTAGTATATCACAACCAGCAACCAGTTTCCAATTCTGTTTTACAAAACCTACATTTGTCTGTTTTTCCCACATGTACAATGGACTTTGTAAATTAACATGTATGTAGTCCACTATCTTGGACCACCAATATTAATCCTTCATCTTTTGGTTTAAATTCATGTCTCCTTAGCCATTCCTGTGTTTGATCCTGATCAATGTGAGGTTGTTCCAATAGTTTTCTATACTTACAACTATATTTATGCATTTTCCACATTTCTTGCCTTCTCATCTGATCCTTCACTTTATATTTTTTCTTTTGTTTTTTTGCCACATTCAGTTGCTGCCTGATTTATGTATGCAAATATATTTATGGGTTTGGTAGAGAAGGAATGCATCTATAGGAATGATTTTGTAAAAAAAATATGTGAAATTGTACTACAGATACATAGATGATTTGATATTTCTGTGTGAGGGTGGGCATGATGATATACAGAATTTTGTACAAGAAATCCAAATTAATAGATTTAAAATTAATTTTGATGGGATACAATGTGGGCAGTCAGTTAACTTTCTAGATATTAATTTACAAGGTATTGATGGTTTGCCCATAATTACAAGTTTATATAGGAAATTTGGGGACCCACATGATTTTTTACAAGCAAACAGCTGTCATCCTGCACATATTATTAGAGCATTGCCATATGGTGAATTTTTAAGAATCTCTAGGTTATGTCGTAATGATGAAGTGTTTTATAAGGAAATTCAAATAACTAAAAGGATGTTTTTGAATAGAAATTATGATAGTAAATTAGTGGATGCTGATATAGAAAAAATCATTAACATGAGATATGATAGGTATAATAAGAAAAAGAATATTAATAGTTATACAGTAAATAGAGAAAGTAAGGTGGATAATAATTTATTTGTAGTGTCCACATACAATGTATGTAGTGATATGATAAAATATAAGATATCACATTTTTGGGAGTTTTTAGATAATTTTGATGAATTAAGAAATTTAAAAATGAAAAAATTAATTTTTTCCTATAAAAGAGGTAAGAGCATTAAGGACATGGTGGTACGAACAAAATTTTTTAATCCAGGGAATAAAATACCACTGCAACCATCTAGTTTAGGCACATTCCCATGTAGGAAATGTCAGGCTTGCCCATTTGTATATAGAGCTTTTTCTAATATTAACAATATACAATTTTATTCAAGTGGCTCATACACTTGTAGAACTAATAGGGTGGTTTATGCAATTACATGTGGATGTCACAAGTTCTACATCGGGCAAACTAAAAGAATGTTTAAAGTCAGGCTGTTAGAACATCTTAGGGATATAAAAAATAAAAAAATGGAGAGCCCTTTGGCTCAACATTTTTGTGAATTTCATAAAGGTAGCAGTGATACTTTAAAAGCTACTATTTTACAGCAGATAGCAAAGTTTGAGTCTGATGATGTAGTGGTGGGCAAATTACTTTTAAAGTATGAAACTGTTTTTATTTTAAAATTTGGCACTTTATTACCTAGAGGTTTAAATACAGAATGCTGTTGGAAAAATGTGATTTAATTGAGTAATTTTATTATCTAATTGTATAATAGTTTTATTGATTGATTAGTGTGATTATATAAACTGTGTTATGTTACTGAAACTTTACTCCTTGAAGGCTTACAGTGGCCGAGGCGCTAGAGTTTGAAGACAATAAACCTGTTTTGGATCCTGGTTGCTGTTTCTGTGTCGTGCTGATTCAGCAATTCCAGAGGGCCTGATAGGTCATGTTTCATGCTATATAGAAGGCACTCTGGGGTATAGTATGGGCCAATTGATGCCATGTTCTTGGCCTTAGAGAGCGCATTAAAGATCTGTTACCTAATGACAGTAGGGGGAGTTATATTTGATGGCATTTCATGAGGGAAGGTTGAAGGTAAGAAAAGGGTAATGTTGGATCTGAATTTGTTTGCCAGTAGGTTTTCTGTATCTTCTGTCTCAGTATAGGTTGCTCCTTTACTAAGGAGCTCTGCACACAACTGTGTATTGCATTTGAGGTTGCGGACATAGCTAAAGAATGCCTTTTGGTTGTCCTTGGTTTTTGAGGCCAAATTTACCTCAAATTTGGCTTTGGTAGACTTTACTTGTCCTCCGAGTTGTTTGTTTATTTTGATGAGAGTGCTTTTATCCTGCTGGGTGCTACACTTTTTTCTTCTGTCATACAGCCTATTGATGATGTGATTCCACTAGGGTGACTTATTTTTTGAGTTAGTTCTATACTTCTTGGTTGGTGCAGCTGCCTCTCTGCAGCTTTTAACATGCTTGTATGGGGATTCTTTGAACAGTTCCACGTAGGCAGCAGTGTTCTCAGGGTTTATGGGGGCTTGAAATTTTGCCAAGTTGTCATTTAATAGTAGGTAGTTAGCCTTAGAGTAGTTCCTGAATATTCCAGGGTTAGCTGGGGTTTCAGGTTTTATTTTTACTTCTAAGGAGACCATTTTGTGGCCTGACCTTACCAGAGAAGATATTACACTAGGGGTTGTGCAGCACTTTTCCATATTAGTGAGGACCAGATTCAGTATGTTTGCACCCCTCTTCTGTGTATTGACAGTCTGGTCCAGGGAGTTTGTGTTTACAAAATCCAGGAATCTCTGTGCCTGTACATTTGGTGTTGTATGGGATTCACAGTTAATAGTGGGGTAATTAAACTCACCCAAGAATATGGTATTGGGTTGGATGGTGAATATTTCCAAGATGTTTAAATGCATGTTATGGGTTTCCTGAGTCATAGAGAGGGAATTATATGGCATGAGATTTTGCCCATGGTGATTTGACTGTGGAGAAGCTTAAAGTGCATTGTCTTGTTTGACCACCCTTGAGGCATATTTATTTTTGATGTAAATCAAGATACCTCCACCTTTAGTCCCCGTGTGTATGGTAGCTGGTCTAAATGTGTGGAAGGCGTTATTGTTTTGCACTGCCAGTGTGCTCTTCCCGCCTTTAAACCATGTCTCAGTGACCGCAAAGACATCAGCATTCTCTAGCTTGTAGGGAGTGAAGTATTTTATTTAGCCTCATAGCATTGAGCAGTAATACCTTTAGATTTTCTCGGTTTTGATTTGCTATGTCAGAAGTACTTTCAGTTTGGTATTATCTAACAAAAAGGCACTAGAGGTGAGGACAATGTTTTAGCCAGTATTTAACATCCTAGAGGGGAGAGGTGCAGACCATCTCTGCAAAGCAGTGTGGCATGTTGACCATCTCCTTCCATGCTGATAATTATTTCACCCCCTAAGAATGACACCAGAAACTTACACACTTATTAAAGTCAGTCATCTTCTGCTCGTATTGTAGCATCATCCTTGGAGTAGGTAAAATGCTGCTCAATGTTAGGCTCATACCAGCCTCAGGCACACATAATGAGAGCTCCATGATGTCTTGTTTTCTTAAAGTCTAGGGAGGTACTTCTCAGGTCATTTAAACCCACATTATTTAAACCCACATTTACTATGACTGAGTCATACTGGTACTTATGGTCTAGTGACCTGAGTACGTGCTTAATGTGGGGGATCCTGGCCCCTGATAAGCAGTTGACTGTGACTTTCTCCTTCCCCAGCCTGGTGATAGGGATATCAGTGTGTCTATCAATGGAGTCTCCAGTGACCAGAATATTGGATTGTATGGTGGCTTGCCTTATGGACTTAGAAGTAGAGGCTCCATGAGATGTGGCTGTATGTTTGATGTGGGCATTGTTTTGAAAGAGTCCATTCAAGGCTGATGAGGGTATTTGTTATATGTACTTTGTCTAGGAGGTCTTTGGAGTTTAAGAAGGTTACATTTAAGTGCCTCAGCATATATGGGTATATGTGTCTGCTTTGAACTGTGTGTGATGGGTGCAGCCTCTGTGCTACTAACAACCTGATTGACATTAGGAGTGTTTTTATGTGATAGCTTTGCATCCAATGACTTTGTATAACTACATGTCTCACATATTGTATCAGTTTGTTTGAGAATTAACTGGCCATCAGTAAACACAAGGCAATTTCTACATTGCCTCAGGATGCCCATATCCACCAAGCTGGTAATGGAAATAGTGGGGAAGTTCATATCCATGGCAGCAGGCCCCATTTATTTATTAGATGATTGGAGTAAGAATTTAAAGTAATGTCAGGAGTATCTGATTTGTAATTCCGGGGTAGTACTTGTCACTGCAAACTAGATATTCTTTGTGTTTCAATGTTGCCATCATTACATTTGGGTAATCTGCTGGCAGGTTGCCCTCAGTCGGCCTGAATTCCAAAGTCTTGGGTCCTGCGTCAGTTGCTGTCTCCACTTCCATGACGTCAGGTCGTCAGGGGTATAAAACATGCAGCCAACGCCATTTTCTTCAGTCTTTCTAGCCATGCGGTGCCCGAAGCAGAAGCATTTCGCAAGTGCCGGTCGGCCGACTACTGAAATATTCGTGTTTGAGTTTCAGAACCGAAGTCTTCACTAAAGCTAAGTACCCTGTTGGGGGAAACTTTTTTCTTCCTTTTTACCGATGTCAGAAAAAGCTAATAATTGTATTACTTGTGGGAAGCAAATACCTCATAAGGATTTCCATTTATACTGTATTCCTTGCCTAGGTGCTGATCACAACGTGCCTGGCTGTCGGTTTTGTGCTAGATTTAACCAACGTACTATTAAGTGTCGGTATATTTTTGCATCAAATTATTTTGGAAACAGATTTAACTACCCAGAAATGTTGTCGGATAGCAATCCGACTACCGGAGTACATAAAAAACGCAAAGAAAAGGACAGAGAAAGGCAGTTGAGATCCAAAACAGACGACAAAGCTTCTCCTAAGCCAGTCGCCAGTTCTCACTGAGGCGCTTTCGCAGCCCCTGATACCCGCTACCTTTGAGTCGCAGGCCTCTACCAACACCCATGTGGAGTCCGACATGCCACAAGATACTCAAGGTATTGGGACGATGGATATATCTCCCTCAGATGGGTCCGGAGCCGCTGTGCAGGCACCGGCTTCTGAGGGTGTATTCAGACCTCAGCATTTGTATATCAAATCAATGACAGCTGCAAAACCAAAGACAAAAGCAACTTCTAAAACTAAAAAACTGACGCATGAGCCACGTGCACAGGCCTCTATGCCTAAAAAACAGATGATCAAAATGGCTGAAGACCTTATTACCTTGATCAGGGGTACCCATCCCCCTACAGATAAGAGGCCTAGGCAAGACATTGAATATGAATCTTCAGATCAGGTTTCTATTTCTTCTGATTCCTCTTCTGATCAGGAATTCTCTTCCTCCCTATGAGGATTCTGATGGTGAGGAGTCTGTTCCATCTGCATCTCCTCCTGAGAATTATTCATTTGGAGAAACATTGCATACTTTGAGGGAGCATTTTCACTGGGAGAGTCAAGACTTCTCAGAATCAAAAAAGAGGCTCAGCGATTTCCTCCTTCTCCCTCAGCACAGGCCTTTAGCCATTCCCCTGTCCTAGACATTGTGGATGATGTGTTTTCAGAGTCAAGCTTGACTCCTGACTCCTTACCTCTGGCTCCCAGTAAGCCTGACAGATATTACAGGGTCCCTGACTCACATAAATTTTTATTTAGAAACCCTGCTGCTGATCCTGAAACTATTTCACAGGGTCCAAAGGGAGTTAAGGCCTCGACAGCAAAACATCCTACCCCGTTTGACAGAGATTCAAGGGCACTGGACAGATGGGGAAAAAAGGTTTATGCATCTACAACCTTGGCAATCAGGGCCTTAAATTGTCAATTTCATATGCTTAAGTACCAACAACATGTTATGGGATTGCTGAAACAGAAAATGATGTTGATTTCAGAATGTGCAGAAAATAAAGAATTGCAGGAATTATTGCATGCGGCTGAACAAGTAGGAAAGCATACTTTGCAATGTGGTTTTGATTCCTTAGAGGCCTCCTGCAGGGCCGCAGTTACTGGATCTGTGATTAGGAGGCATGCCTGGTTAAAGGAACAAAATTTGCCTGATCATGTTAAAGCTAAACTGCTAGATGCACCTTTACAGCATGATTCTCTGTTTGGTATTAAGGCAGAAGAGGTTTTAAAGAAAATGGAAGACAAAGCTAAGTCTATGCAAACTGTTAAAGACTTCTTATAAGTGCAGCCACCAAGATTCAGTAGACACTGGCCTACACAAAATTGGTCCTTTCCTGTGTCAGAGCTCAAAGGGGCAAATCCAGATGCCCTAAGGGTTCCAGATACCAGGCGCAAGATTCATACAGGTCAAAGCAATGGGGCGTTTCCACCTCCAAATCTGGAGGAGATAAAGCGCAAACCTACAGAAAGCAATCCCAATGACTTCCCTCTGCTTACACCAAGCACTTATCTTTTGGCAGCACCCATGGGGGGGGGGGGGGGATTAGTACTTTTTGCTCAAAATTGGCAGTTAATAACCCAAGACAAGTGGGTACTAAACATCGTATCACAGGGATACAGATTCCATTTCCACACTCTGCCAATGGCAAATGGTTGGCCAGATCTGCCAAAAAAAATCAATGGGTAGAGGCACAGAAACAGGTTACATCCCTCATGGATATGGGGGCCATTCAGATAGTACCAGAACAGGAAAAAGGACAAGGTTTTTACTCAAGACTGTTCTTGGTACCCAGAAAGGACAAGGCCTGGCGGCCAATTCTGGATTTATCGATTTTGAACACATACCTGGACATTCCAAAATTCAAAATGCTGACTCGGCAGCAGCTGCTGCCCATGCTGGCCAAGAATGCCTGGCTGGTGACTTTAGACCTAAAAGAGGCATACCTGCATGTCCCAGTAAGACAATCATGCAGAAGATACCTAAGATTCAAGGCTGGCTTAATGCATTACCAATTCTCTGCACTGCCCTTTGGATTATATACTGTGCCCAGGGTCTTTACAAAGTGCCTGGCACCAGTAATTGCATTTTGCAGACAAAGAAGTATACAAATATATCCTTACTTAGATGACTGTCTCATTCAAGCAGAGAACAAGGACACTCTTCTTCGACAACTGGCATTTGTGAAAAGGCTTCTAACATGCCTAGGGTACACAATAAATGAAAAGAAATCACAACTGATACCCTCTCAAAAGATAACATTCCTGGGTGCAAGCTTGAATACAACTGCCCAGATGGCTTACCTCACACCAGACAAGCAAAGGCAACTGACTACTTACTTCAATCTGATGGCAACAAAAATCCAGTCTTCTGCAAGACAAATTCTGCAGGCTCTGGGCTTCATGGCATCCTGCATCCTACTGATTCCATATGCAAGACTGCATATGAGGAAACTTCAATGGTACCTAAAAAGTTTATGGAGTCAACATTCTCACAGTCTGGAAACAATGATTCCTCTCATTCCCTGCCTGCAACAGGAGTTTCTATGGTGGGCAAAGGCATGTCACCAAAACATGGGATGGCCCTTCACTCTACCCCCTGCCAGCCCAACCTTAGCAACAGATGCATCAGATTATGCCTGGGGGGCCCACATGGCAGGAAGATGCATTCAGGGCATATGGACACCAAAACAAATGCATCTACATATCAACCAGAAAGAGATGCTAGCTGTTCAAAATGCCCTAACAGCCTTCAAGGACTTACTTCATCCAGGACAACTACTGATAAAGACGGACAACGCCACAGTCATGTGGTATATAAACAAACAAGGGGGCACACACTCATACCCCCTTTGCAGATTAGCCATGGCACTGTGGGACTCAGCTTTGACCTACCAAATATGTCTTCAAGCTCAATTCCTGCCAGGAAAACAAAATACTCTGGCAGATGATTTAAGCAGAAACCTTATGGATCCTCACGAGTGGAAACTAAATCCACAAGTCTTCAGCATGATAACAGAGAAATGGGGGAGCCCAGACATAGATCTATTTGCCTCTCCTCACAATTATCAATTGAAAAGATTCTGCACAAGGACTTATCACAGACAAGCATGGAAAGTGGATGCCCTCTCCTTAAGTTGGAAAAACCTATCAGTTTATGCCTTTCCTCCTCTGCCTCTTCTCCCCAAGGTCCTCCTAAAAGTCAGACAACAGAAACCGAAGATGATACTAATTGCCCCGAACTGGCCCCGCCAACACTGGTACCCAATCCTAAGGAACTTGTCTCAATACCCAGCTTGGATCTTGCCTTAAAGACCACAACTACGGTCCCAGAAAAACAATCAGATCCTGCGCAATCAACTACAGACCCTGAACCTGGCAGCATGGCTGATCATATAGTCATACAAACAACATCTCTCAGTAAAGCTGTGATGGATGTCATTTTGGAAGCCAGAAGGCCTACTATTAGAAAATCTTATGCTGACAAATGGAAGAGATTCTGTGCTTGGAATCAAGCACAAGGAACTGATACAGCAGAACCAAATATTCATCAGATATTGCAATACTTAACTGAGATGCTTGACAAAGGCCTATCTTTCTCATCAATTAAAATCCATGCCTCTGCCATTTCAGCTCATTACAATACAGAGCCACCAATCTTTTCTCATCCTTTACTAAAGCAGTATCTTAGAGGAGCCAAAAATTTAAGGCCTCCTAGAAGATCACCATTGCCTGCATGGGACTTCTGTTATGTGTTGGAAAAGCTCACCCTACCTCCATTTGAGCCAGCTGCTACCGCTGATATAAAGTTTTTATCATGGAAAACAGCTCTGCTGCTAGCAATTACTTCAGCAAGAAGAGTTTCAGAGCTACAGGCCCTCATGGCTGTTGAGCCTTTTATCATATTTTACCCAGACAGGGCGTCTCTGAGGACAAATCCTACTTTTATGCCTAAGGTGGTTTCCAGTGTGACTCTTAATCAAACAATTCATCTGCCAACTTTTTATCCAAATCCACAGAACAGGGGGGGGGGGATTCTGCATTCCTTGGACGTACACAGACAGCTAAGATTCTACTTGAGCAGGACTAAAGCTCTAAAAAAAACTGAGCAATTACTAGTGACATATGCTGCATGATCAGAAGGCAAGGCTATTTCAAAGCAGACAAGCGGATAAGCCACTGCATCCGTTTCTGCTATTTACACCATGGTAAACCTGTGCCCAAGGGCATTAGGTCTCATTCCACCAGAGCTGCAGCTACTTCAGCAGCCCTTCTCAGGGGAGTACCAACCAAAGACATTCTAGAGGCTGCTACTTGAGAGTTCTGTTCACACATTTACAAAGCATTATCATTTGCCTCTCTACTCTAAATCCAAGGCAGGCTTTGCCACTGCAGTTTTGCAGGGCCTTATAGCCGCTCCTAATGCTGTTTAGCTCCAGCCTCCCAACCATAGCTTTGAGATTCTACCCAAATGTAATGACTGCAACAGTGAAACATGAAGAACATAGTACAGTTGTGTACACTTACCATAAATGTAGATGTTCAAGTGTAATCACTGTTGCAGTCCAGGTTACCCTCCCGCCATCCCCCTGTCATTCTGGAGTTTATCTTTCCTTCTCTATTTTCTACAACCTATGTGGTGTATTTGCTTGTAGATGAAGGTAAAGTTTATACTGATGCATGTATATATATATATATATATATATATATATATGTGTATATATATATATATATATATATATATATATATTTATTTTTTTTTTTGCTACCTTTTTGGGGGCAAGAAAAACTAAAGAAAATGGCGGCTGCATGTTTTATACCCCTGATGACCTGACGTCATGGAAGAGGAGACAGCAATCGACGCAGGACCCAAGACTTTGGAATTCAAGCTGACTGAGGGCAACCTGCCAGCAGATTGCCCAAATGTAATGACTGTAACAGGAATACACTCAAACATCTACATTTATGGTAAGTGTGCACAACTGTACTTTGCCCTGTGTGCAACTAGGTATTGATAAACTTTCAAGGAAGGTTTTACAGAAAAATATCAACTCAAGGTGTCTGTGTTTATACAAGACACTGCCAAGCACTAGAGGAAAAACTGATAAGTAGACCATGATGATTT
This sequence comes from Protopterus annectens, assembly GCF_019279795.1. Taxonomy (NCBI): domain Eukaryota; kingdom Metazoa; phylum Chordata; order Ceratodontiformes; family Protopteridae; genus Protopterus; species Protopterus annectens. The sequence continues at coordinate 1,809,586,294 of NC_056726.1, read as the reverse complement.
ATGGATGAAGTGTTTAGGGAGATATTCTGATGTTCGGTTCAGCAGTAAATCAAGCAGTACTTATTGAAAAGAAAGAATTAGCTTTGTCAAGAATGATGAAAAGAGGGGATTCCATGGAATGGCTACTGCCTGGCAGCAAATATTGTTGGTCTCACCACAGCTTCACACTGCTACAATGCTCCTTTGCTTCTTCTTACACTAAAAGCAAAACAGTAGCACCATTCACAAGATGACAAGCAGACCACAGGCTCTTTGGCATTCAACAGTCTTGTTCCAGATGATGCAAAGGTCTATAGGCTTTTTGTAGTCTTACCTGGTAGATACCTTGAATAGCAACCAAACTAATCAGGTAGGTCCAATACAGACACTCACTGCCCCATCAGAAACTGTCAGCAATCTATGCACTCTGCTTCTTCTGTCCAGGAGTCAAATATAGACATAAATTCCAAGCTTGCACCTATGAAACAATTATTAGGATTTCTGGTGATCAGCATTCTCCAGGAAGTAATGTTCCTATGCTTCTTCTCTCACCAGGAGCAAAATAGAAGCACTAATCCCAAGATGACCACTGAGAGGCAGAATGTGGACTCTCCAGTAATTGGTGGTCTTGGAGTATATGTTGCAGAGCTTAATGTAAAGGGTTTCTATCACGTAGTCGAACTTTTATAAGTTCGAACCTCATATGGTCGAGACTATAAGTTTGAATTTGTAAAAGTTTGAGCGTTTCAGTGGAGATCTCCATAAGCAGAGGTTTCCATTTTGTTCAATGGGGTGCAATCTTGGAGTTGGTATATTTAAGTAGCTTGGGGTGTGGGGGCACAGGAGGACTTGCTCCACTGTTTAAAACAATTTATTTTGTTTTCCGTTTTTTTTTTTTTTATCCTTAGTCAAAGTTTTGTAACTTTGAACGTAATGGTTCGAACATTACATGTTTGAAGTTATAAGACTTCGACTGTGTGATATAGACCCAAGTATAATAGGACAAAACATATTTATTAAAGCCCTGTCCCACTACAACTGAAATGTATTAAGTAATGCCCCGAGGTGAAGTAGTTACTCGCTTCAATTATACCTTCCTAAAAATACTAATGGTTTAGCACCAGTTAGGACAAATAAGGTAAAAACCTAACACAGCACGTTGGCCAACAAAAGGGGCCAAGCAGCTCATACTGCAAAGAGGTAAAGCACAGAAAGAATGGTACAAGAATAAAACACAACATGCCTAGCAAAATTTTAGATATCTCAGAAACTGTGCCAAGATTCTTGTTAAATTGGACAAGAAGTTATAGTACAATAATCTCCAACAAAAGTACCAAAACAACCCCAAATATTTTTTGGTCCTCTCTAAATAAACTATTACTCTATGTCCATATCAAGAACTTTATCCTTCTACTTCAAACAGTAGAGAGTCCATTACCACTCAGTTCAATACTCATTTTACCCAGTCAGTTCTGTCACTAATCAATGACCACCTCACTTCACCCCTCCAAGTTCCATCTTTTCTTGAAAGCAATGCACTGTTTTTTCGTTTTCAGCTCATCCCAACTGTGATGATGTGAGCTAGTGCCAGCTATGCCAGGAGAAGTAGGGCAGTGGATGTGTAACATATGCCAGCATAGTTAGCTGGAGTTTTTTAAAGAATTATATGTCATTTGTATATCAGATTGATTTGTATAGGTGATTGTGTTGAAACTGTATTTGTTAAGCTGCTTGTGTTAAAAATGTCCCAACAATGGGTCCTGTTGGACAGAAAAGAAATCCATCTGTATGTGAGACTGCATTGTAATTGCTGAAATGAATATATACCAGAAGAGAAGAGGTTAATCTCAGTTCAGCTAACTTTGAAAAATAGTCTGAAATTAAATTATCTGGGTTAGGCCATAAAGATTGTATCTTACAGTTCTAATTGCAGCCAGAGACACCATATCAGTGGAAACCAGGACTAGAAATCTTACTGTATTGCCCTTAGGGGTGAAGTAATTGCTACCTTGGAAGTATGGAAGTTTTTGAAATGGTTTTATAGCTTCCAGATGCTATAACACATCTTACCAAAGCTCAATGTGTGTGTATCATAACACATATGTGCTAGATTCTGGTTCAGTTTCTAGTAAAGGGGGTATTGTGGGAACCATAGTCAGATGACCAGATGTATGCGATGTCATTCTGTAATCCAGCACTGAAATGATGTTTTAATACTAGATGAGAGAGAAGTCTTAGGGCAGTCTGTTTGTAAAACCTGACAAAAAGGAAGACCCCTCACCCACTTCATTTTGCCTTGCTCTAGTAAGTGAACTAGGGGACGGTAATATAGTGAGATTAGTTAAGTATTGTTTTTCTGTATCTGTGTGAAGCTTTCTATCTGTGTTATTTTTAATATTTTCTATGATTTAAACTCTGGTGTTTATAGTACATAGATATTTAGTAGTTTCATGTTCTTTTATTATTTATTATTAAATATATTAAAATGTTTCATTGTGGCTAGTCTTTTAGAGAATAGTTTAACCTTTGAAAGTACTTATATTTATCTGGTGTCACTGTGGCCACTCCTGAAAGCTTTGCTGCATTGTTCAAACACTACCATTTGTATTAGTATTACATTTACTCAGTATAATTGGGTACCCTTGTAAGATCCTTAGGGTAGCTAGCTTTGGAGTATTCTGATGGCAGTATCTTCCTTATAGTCTGGGCAGAGGGGGTATAGCTGGTAAATCTATACCAGCATTTCCCAGGTGTGTGTGTGTGTGTGTGTGTGTGTGTGTGTGTGTGTGTGTGTGTGTGTGTGTGTGTGTGTGTGTGTGTGAAAATCAAATCTCAAAAAGTGTGTGTGTCAGCTACACGAAGCAGGGACACAGAGCACTGGTTTCACAGAGAGGGTGGAGGAGGATTTGGCTTGGAACACTCAGCTGAGGACTGAATTTGACAGCTGTGGTCAGTGTGGAGTCATTTGGAGCCTAGTGAGAGAGACGGAAACCAGTCCCAGGACGAGTATATGTTCCCTGCTTGCTCTTAAGGGAAATTGTGCTTGGTGCATATGTAAATAACGTGTGTATCTATTTTTGTTCCAAGTCAACATCCCTCACTGGTGTCAGTGATTAGAATTGAGGCTGCTTGATTACTGGCCCAGAGGAGGGACGTCACATTAACATCAACCATAAAGTAATTACTAGCCAAACTTACAAGCAACAATCTCAGCTGCCAGCAACCTTCCCACTGAGTTCCTCAAAATATGTGCAGAAGCACTAGCCTTCCCCACCTCCATTCTAATCAACCAGTCAATAACTGAAAACTTTGTCCCATCCATCTGGAAAAAATCCATTATTATGGCCCTTCAAGATATTTCAACAGAGTTCACAAACTATAGACCTAGTGCTATCCAATCACCACTCTCTAAAATCCTCAAGAATTGTATTCACTTTCAGCTTGTGAAACATTTAACCAAACACAACCTCCTCTCCAACACCCAGCACAGTTTCAGGTCCACCCATACTGCTGCTACTACTACTACTACCCTCCTCAACTTCACAAACATAGTAAATCAAAACAGAAGTGAGAGCAACCTTGATTCTTCACTTTTCCTTGACATCTTCAAAGCATTTAACACAGTGGCCCAATAAAAAGCTCTTTTTTGAACTTACATCTCTAGATTTCATTTACCTCCTGCCCTCACCCAGTTTCACAGATATTTATGCACTCATCAGCAGGCAACTAAATGGCAACAAAACTTTTCAACATTTCAACCAGTTTCTGTTGGTGTTACCCAAGGGCGATACTCAGCCTCTTCTATTTAATATTTTCATAAATAAACTTCATACTGCTGCAGCGCTTGCCAGTCTCGTACAATACACTGACAATTCAACCCTTATCTGCTCTGCCCCATCCATACCAAAATTACAGGAAATCACTCAAAAATCTTTCACTGACATTATAATATGACTAAAAAATTCTAATTTGCTGCTTAATGCCAAAACCACCCCCAGGCTTATGCTGTTTACTCAAAAACAACACTTTAACCAGAAATACAATAACATAAAAATAGAAACCATAAGCCAGACTAAACTGTTTGGAGTCATAATAGATACCAAGCTCAAATTTGATCACCCCATACTTCATTCCATCAAGAAAACTCACAAAGCACTCATCTCCCTCTATAGGGCCAAACATTATCTGACAGATAAGCTAGGATTACCTTAGAAGCAACATACCTCCTACCTTCTCTGTTATAATGCATCTTCTATTCTTACAAATAGCACTAATTATAAAACTAAACTAGCCTCCTGTTACTCAAAATAGCTAAACCAACCAATTTTATAAAACACACCACAGCTTTGCATTAAAACAATTAAGCTGGCTTGTACTCCCAAACCAGTTGACATACTCACAACTAATCATCTTCTCACACCCCACCACTAACCGCAGTTCCTTCTCTGATTTTTTGTTACTGAGGATCACTTGTCTATGACAAATAAAGGCTTGTTGCTTTGGAACACTACCTGAGTTTTATGATTTTTGGAAATTATTGTGACTGAGCTCATCAACAAAGTTTTAAGACCACTAGTTTATTTGTTTTTTATTTCTTCAGAGCTGTAAGTTCACTTTTGTTTATATTCTACCTGTTATCTTCAATGATTTCTTGTGATGTAGGACTGTGGCATTCACCTAAAAAAAGTGAAGCTGCTTGGCTACATAGCTAAACTATCATTTCTTTATTTTGTATTTCACTTAGCTTGCATTTTAAAAGTGGAGCAATAAGCTCAGGAATGGTGTTAGTGAACAACTTTGGACCAGGAGACAGGAAGCTATGGAACCGGATGATTTTTTTTTGTGTGTGTGTGTGTGTGTGTACATTCTCTACAAAACAACAGAAACTGTAGGTATTCAGTAGCAATTCTCTCCCCCATGTGAGGTAAGGGTCATAGTTTACATTTTGCATTTAGCTGAATTTTCAAAGCGAAGCATTCATTTGCATGCCCTATGTAGTCTTTTGGTTTTGCATTGTCTTTTGTAACATTTTCTGTTTTACATATGTACTGTACATTTTGTTATATGATTTGTTGTAGTTTACAGAAAACCACAGTCACAAGATTTACAGACTTTATGCATTTTACAAAACAAAATCACAAGTTTTATACAACCCTTTTATATTAACCATAAAAGAAAAGTTGCAACTTGAATAACATATTTACATTTTACATCTTTCTTGAAGTTTTACTAATAAACAAGTGGCTAATTTATGTACAATCCTTACGTCTTTCTAAATTGAACTTCAGAGGACATAGGTTACATTGTGTGATAAAATACTGTCTAGAAAATTACGACAACATTAGAGTCCCCCATTAAACCATTTTGGAATGTAACCAGTTAGAAAAGTATATGGAAGAACATTATCACTACAGGAAATATCAGTATGTGTTGAGAAAGATACTGTTTTTTTCTAGATTTGCAGTGAGTTTGTCCTTTAAGACTGTAGTGTGTTGAATCCAGATTTTTTATGTTGAGACAAGTGCTAGTGATGTCAGATACCACATTTTGTATTAATTAGCTGTTTGAGCTTTATCAGGTAATATTGGTTAATTTTCTTGATTTTGTACTGGAAAATTCCCACAAGTAGCCGAGTGAGACTAAATAAATGAAAAGATGCTACACACATAAAAGCAAAGAAGTTAGAAGCTTGCATTACTTGATAAAACAAAAAGAAGACCACAACATTTACGTTATCCAAGACAATTGCATTAAGTGTTGAAAGCTTGCATTTGAGGCACAACATTTCTAGGTCAGAGATGATAAGGCTTGATGAACATAAAGGGTAAAACATCATTGTATTGTCGAGCGTTCTGAGGGAAAAAAAACAACAGGCTTGGCTTGAAAACAAAGTAAAGCAAGAATGCCTGCCCCTTCCATGCTACTTTTGGGTAGAAAAAAATACAGTCCACTTAGACAAATGAAAGAGCATTAGTGCTGCATAGGTCAAGATCTATGTTTGTGGGGTGGGGGGGATACCTTCTGCCTGTAATTATTCATTAACCTTGCAGAGAGTTTGCCCTCTCCCTCATAGCAAACAGGAACTGAAAGTGTCTGTGTGTGTGTCTGTGTGTGTGTGTGTGTGTGTGTGTGTGTGTGTGTGTGTGTGTGTGTGTGTCTGTGTGTACCTTTTCAGCTGTGTTATTTACCAGAGTAATGTTGCTGTACCAAAGCTAATTTTTTCATAAAACCAGTCACCTACAGTAATGAATTGTAAGACCATTAGTATATAACATGAGCAGAAATTCAGGCAGCTGGGTAAAAAGGTTGAAGCTGGCTGTCTGGAGTACTACTACTTTTCTATGGGAACTTTTTCCCCCATGACTGTGATACTGCTCACTTATATGTAAAATAGCTTTGATCCAGACATTAGGCTCGGACAGAATAACCTGAGGTTACCTATGTAAACAAGGCTGGAAATGGTTTGTTTGCTAGAATTTATAAAGATGTACATCAGTTGCTCAGCTTGTAATATAATATTTTACTTGCTACTGTTGGAAGCTGTCACATTTAGTTTGTAAATTACTCAATAAATTCTGTTTTGTAATCCCTTTCTGGGGACTTCTGGCCCAATGGGACTTGCATAATTAACAGAATAAAATAAGACCATTTTATTTTGTAATAATGAAGTACTTGTCTGTATTCCAGTTTTATAATTTCCTGTACTAAAATGCATATTTAGTTGTACTGGTGTATGGTTAACAATGACTGGATTCAGGAACTTTATAAAGGCCATGTTAAAAAAGAAAAACAAAAGTTCTGTACACACTGTCAGTCATTCTGGATTCATATATATGCTTTTACTTCATTGCCATGTTTACACGTTAACATTTTTGATAAGTGTTACAATAATAATCCAGAAATCCTAAATAATGTTTACAGATGCCATGTGGATTTGCTTATTGTTATGCATAATGTTTTTACTATTTCCATATGCATAACAAATAACTTAGAAGAGGGTAGTATGTGTCTGGTATGTGGTGTGACATTATGTCCTGCATACGTCGTTTTAAAATGGCAGACATCATTATATTTAGCACAGACAGGTCTCTTCTTGGGAGGATTTATAGCTAACATTTCATATAGCATATATCAGTGTTACACAGATCAAACTGTGGGTGTCAAAGCAAGGTAACAGTGGTGAGATGGAGAAGTCCTAGCTATATAATTAGAATTTTCAAAATTAGAATTGCCAAGATGAAGAACTTCAGGTTAAGATAAAAAGTAAAGCTCTGCTGCTGTGCAGCCATCTTTATGTTGCAGCAGTCCCTGCTGTTTCACTTCCTACATGTCGCATGTTGTTGGATTAGCAGCATCGAGCATGTACAGCTGTCAGATATTTATATTACCTGATGTGCTAAACCAGTTTTGCTTTTTCGTGTTTGTAGGCTTGGGTAGCAGTAAGTGTAGAAATTTATGTCAGAAGGAGATTCTTCTGAATCAAATAAAGGTTTGTAAATTTGTAAATATAGGTTCATAGGTAAGTACTAGGCTATCTGCCCGAGGGCATCTATAAGTCTAGCCAGAATGTGTTAGCTTTCGCTGCCCCTTTAGATTAGTTCCCTGTGCCTCATAATTCATCAGATGCTCTGTGCTTAATCCAATCACAACAATGGAATTTTTTATTCCTCTTATAGTGTCTGGTACTATTGAATCCTTTTAGATTACCAAGATGTGCAGCAGGATTTCATAATCATTTGCTGTTCTAATTCTATTGAGGGTGCCTTGTTTAATAGGTGTGATCTGTGCGCCATAAAAACTACAAGAATAAATGAGGAAGTGTGTGTTATACCTGAGGATACTGTACCTTGGAGTATTCCTGTAGTGTGAGCTACAGTGATCTCAAGAGTCAGTATGTGTAAGTAAAGGGTATGGGGATCCAAGAGGGGTGAAGCTGTGTAACATTTTAGTGGTGGTTAGCAAATTTCAAAATTCAGTAACGTATTTGCAAAAAGTGCATATTATTTTTTTTCAACATTCAAGAACAGCATTTGTGGGTCTTGCACATGTGATAGGAGCCTTATTTTGAGCAGTCATGGTAATTTCTTTCTTTCTGTGCTTTGTTCTTGTGGTTCCTGCTAACCATTAATCTATCCATGTCAGACAGACTGTCCATTAATCCCCTTCCCATGACACCTTACTTTGTATGCAGGTCCTGTCTCTTCAGTCTGAATTTGTATCAGGGTGAGCCTACTTATAGTTTGTTGTTGACAAGGACCGGAGCATGGAGAGACTGTCATCCTGGATAGCTATTGATTTTCTACCGCCCCATTACCTGTGGCTCCACAGTGCTTAGGGGTGTCAACTCATTGCCTACGATACTGCCCCTGTTGACACTTCCAGACACCTAGTCCAGTTTCTAGGCTATGCCTGCTTGGTAGGAGCGGCATACTGTCCTAATAGCACAGTACTGCTGAGTCTACTCTGTTCTTCATCAGGTTCTGCTCAACTTTAGGCCTCATTTTAAACCTCATACTAAGATGATTCAAATGACCTCAGTCATTCATTGCCTTCCCTCATTGAAACCCAGGCCTGCTACTTAAGCGTGGGGTATTAGTAAGGCTTCGACTTTGTCTCTGCACTATGGAGCTGAGTACTCATGGTTATGTTTATCCTATCTGTTGTATTTTGTGAATTCCATTTTGTGTGCTAGTTACTTGTCTGTGACTCTTCAAAGTAATGTTTCAGCAGTAAATGAGGGCAGCTACTAGTTGCGTGCAATGGTAGCTGTACTCAGAAAAACTCTGTCCACAAGATTGCGAATAAAAGTATACCTGCACAGTTTTCTATTAAGTACCACATGCCACCTTGAAGCTGATCATGACACACCACCATAAATGTGATGAGCACTTTATTTATTTGTTTCCTTGTTTGATACAGTCATATGGGGACACTTTAAAGTGACTAAACCAGGGAATCACATGTTACTTTGTTTTGTACTGGCAGTATGCAGTTAAATGACTAAAACAGCATAGCTTGGATGACTTCTGTGTCAAGCTGTTAACATTAGTTTATCCATATATTATCTGCTCAGTGTACAAATGCATTAACGGTGTGTGACACCCCTGCACTGGCCCAGTAATCAAAGAGCCTCAATCCTCACCACTGGCAACAGTTAGGAGACGTACACACTGGAAGGATGACAAGTACACAAACAGTAAAGTATAATTTCCCTTATGAGTACACAGAGACCACAGTCAGTCTGCGGCTGGTTTCTCCCTCTTTCTCCAGATCCCCAATAAGGCTTCCCACTGGTACAGCTAAAGGGTTGAGATCTCAGCTGAGTGGCCAAGCCAAAACCTCCAGCACCCTTTCTGTCCAACCACTGCTTTGTGTCCCTGCCCAAGTAGCTGACACACACACACTCTTTGAGGTTTGATTTACACACACACACACACACACACACACACACACACACACACACACACACACACACACACACACACACACACACACACACACACTCTCACTCACTCACTCACTCCTGGGAAAGGCGTCACTGGTTTACTAGCTATGCCCCCTTCTGCCCAGGCTGTAAGTTAGTTATCACTGCCACCAACCACTCTTATCAGCTACTTTAAGGTCCTTAACAAAGGGTTCCAATCCTACTGTGTAATGTTACTATTATCCAAATGGTAGTCTGACCAAGCAAGGCTACTGGAGTAGCCTTACAGTGTGACCAAACACATATGCAAGTACTCATGAGCTTAAATAGGTCTCACAAATATCAGCCACAAAGATAGGTTTAAATATATTTAATAAGAAATAATAAAAGAACAAGACAATACTCAGTAACTCAACACAGTAACTTCAGAGTTCAAAATCACAGGAAGTATTTAAAACAACATTGCAGGACAGTCTCAAATAAATACAGAAAATATCTAAACAAATCTTTACTATATTCCTGTTCATATTTAAAAAAGAGTTACTATGCCCTAAAAACTTAATTACAGCAAGGCAAGCGCAGCTGTAGTGAAGATGAGTGGATATTTCCAGGTCAAAGACAAAATACAAAATGCAGAGTTCTTAAATTAATATCAACTATTACTGCGGGGTTAGCTTGGATAACATCACTTTTTGTCAACTGACTTCAGTTCCCAGGCTAAACCTCCTTTTGTTGAAGCTAACAATTTAACATCTCTGTGTGAAAAATACATATCTCAGATGTTTGCAGGTCTTGGAAGTTATAAAACAATAAAACACTTACAAAACAATGCAGAATGTACCCTAGTTTTAGATATCCTGTCTCCTTGCTGCATTGAAACTAACCTTTATAACACAATCGTAAAACAATTTAATTTCAACTTATTTTCTTGAAGTTTTGCAAGTTAATCTTCTGTGTTCCAGCAGGGCATGATGTGGTTACATTGTTGAAACTCAGAACTGTACAAACCCTGTTCAACACATAATTCTGTATGAATCATATCAATATTTACAAATGACAGAATTATTTACAAAATTCCAGATGGCTGGGCTGGCAATATTCACAGGGTGTAATGGGGAACTTCCGATGCCAACAATGTAGTACATGTAAATACATGCAAAAGGTATATATTGTTTTTTGAATGCACAGCTATATAGGTGCAACAACATTTAACTTGTATGTCAGAGAGTCCTTTATATGCCGTATTTTGAAAATGTAATAAAGTTTATATAGGTGAAGCATAGGATTTTAGAACATCTTCTTGATATTAATAAGAGATGATTATAAAATCCTATATTAAGGCATTTTTTGATAAAGGATCACAAAATGGAAGATATCTGTTTTAAAGTAATTTTCCAAAGCCCATCCAGTCAAAAGGCTGTGTTAAATCTAGTTCACAAGGAAACATATTTCTTACTGAACTGTAGAACTTTTCAGCCAAAGATTATGAATGTAGAAATCAACTGAGATGTTTACAATGGCATTATGGAAAATTGGAACAGTAAGTTTAAGAAATTCATGATGGTGGATAAGCCCTTCAGTAAGATGTCATATCCTAGAAGGAGGTTTCAGGTAATGTTGAATGCTGTTTGTCAGAGGATAGGGTAGGTTTAGCAGCCGTCTTCCCTTGGGATAGCAGAGTTTTGCATGCATACTTTTTTTGTCCTTCATTCAGGTTGTAAGCAATATTGATGCCTGCATGTCTAGATGCCTTAGGCCCCTACAGCAAATCAGATGACCCCATGATAAGTGTATGTGAATTTATTCCCTGACAACCATATGATAAATTTATGGGGCATTATTCCTCACTGTGGGCACCAACTTTGCATAATGGACACCGCATGAATCCCCACCCATGAACTCTACCAACCTTTGCAGTGTCATCTTCACCCTCAGCAAGGCTGAAATCTGTTAGCATTAAAATTTGCAAAAATACTTCTTTTATAGAAGCTTTTTAAAATAAATGTATCAAGGTGCACATATCTCTTGCCTACAGAGTGGGAAGAAATCTGATGATATTTTGTATATTATGGTCATGTCCACAATGTAGTAAGTTCTGGGAGATGATCCAAATCAAGATCAAGTCTGTTTTAGATTTCATCAGCATAAATGCCAAAAGGAATATTTTCTTTAACTCTTCTCATTTGGACATAGCCAGGACTATACGCAAATCCATACTCTTCTGTTCCTCTTTGCTTAAAGCCTTTTTAATGCAGTGTCAAAATAACACAACTACCAACATAGCAAAAATAAATAAATAAATAAAATAACTTCAAAGCAATCTTAAGTTGTTAATGCTCAGTACTAGGAACCTAAACAAGTAACCACACCCTACAAGCTCTCCTCACTCTGGAGAATGTGGACATCTGTGTTCTCACTGAGAATTGGTTTAAAGCTACAGGAAGTACTCCAGCAGTGCAAAGCTACAATTCCCTCCACACATTTAGGCCACCAGCAGTATAGGCAGGGGCTGAAGGTGGTGGTGTCTCGATCTACATTAGCAAGAAATACAACTCCAGCTTAGTTAAATAGGATGATGCCCTGGAGTTCATCCATGTCCAAGTCTCCATATACAGGGTTTCTTACCATGTCATGGACAGCTGCAGGTCACTCTCTATGACTCATGAAGCTCACTGCTCTTACCTAGACCTACTAGATGCATTCACTGTCCAACCAAATACCCTATTCATGCAAGACTTTACTCCTATAGATTAGGAAATGCACACTGCCTCTAACTCACAGACACAACATTTCCCTGACTTTATCGATGCAAACACCCTGGATTACATAGTGTGCACTCCAGCTAGAGGATCATGCATACTGGACCTAGTACTCACCAGCATTGCAGCCTCCCCTGCATCACATCCTCACTGATGATTGGATAGTGTAGTGGTGCAACGGTAGCGTTGTCACCTCACAGCAAGAGATTCTTCGGTTTGATTCTTGACTGGAGTGTCTTCTGTGCGGAGTCTGCATGTCCTCCCTACATTCGTGTGGGTTTTCTCTGGGTACTCCAGTTTCCTCCCATGTTTTAAAGACATGCTTCTGGAACATTTCTTACCGGACCTCCTCTGAAAATTAGCTTAGTTTCAAGTTGGACTTTCCAGGTAAACAAATGTTAAATAAAAAAATTAGGTCGGATCACAAAGCTGTTTTCTTTGAAATAAAAATCAACTAGGAAAACCCAACTGAATCTGTAACAGTTAGTAACTATTCTGTAGCAAATTATATATTATTAAGAGATAGTGTGTCAAAATTCACAGCTCCCCCAATCCCAAGAACACAGCTACCTGTGCAGAATTATTCATAGAAACCCTGTACAAACATGTAAAAAAACTGCACTGAGGCTGCCTTACTTAAAAGTAAGCCCAAATCTTAACACCAAAAACAAGCCTCACTGGCGGAATCCTTACCTTAACAGAGTATATAACAAAAGAAAAAAGTTATGGCCAAAATTCAGAAAGAGCAATTCTCAGTGAGACAAGAGCTCTCTGATTCAACTAAACAAGAAACTAAGAGGTCTCATAAAGTCCAGTGAAGTCAAGAGAGCCTCACAGGCTAAGGGCAGTCACAAGGCCTTCTTCAACTGTGTCAGGAAACCTAAAGGCAACACTCAGCAGTGTGCAGAACTGGTGGTAATTGGCACAGCCTTCAGTGACCAGGATGACATAGCATATCTGCTGGCTGATAAATTTAGCTGTAACTTCACCCTCTGCCCCCGCCCCCCGTGAATTTCCTTCTAGCATATCCCCACAACTATCAAGAGAGAGCAGGTCCTGGTGGCACTTGTTAAGGCTGGACACACTGCTTCAGTGGGCCCTGACAGTATTCCCAGCTACCTCCTAAATAGCCTAAAATATGACCTAGCAGGACCATTTGAGACGCTCTTCAACTAAAGCCTCAAGACAGGTTATGTACCAGGTGAAAAATGGAGGGCCACAACAGTCATCAGTCTTCATTACTGTGGATCATCAACTGATCTCAGGAACTACAGACTCATTGGTCTGACAAGTCTAATATGCAAAGCCATGGAACGAATTACTATGGAAATGATCAACAAGGACATTGGCAACGTAAAGACACTGGATCCATCCCAGTTTGTTTTTTTTTGTTTTTTTCCAGGGAAGGTCTTGCCTACTCAACCCAGTAGATTTCTTCAAGAAAGTCACCAAGGCTGTGGATGAGGGGAAAATGGTGCATATTACCCTGTTTGACCTGGCTATGGTTTTCGATGCAATATCCCACTCGGGTATTATTGACAAACTCTCAGAACTAAGATTAAATCCCTGCATAACTCAGTGGATTGCTGGTTGGGTCACAGATAGGACCCAAGAAATCAGGATCAGTGAGACCATCTCCACCAGGAGAATGGTCACCAGTGGAGTATCCCAGGGCTCTGTGTTGGGCTCTGTCATGTTTTGCATCTACTTCACAGAAGGCAGTGCTAATGTTGAAGGTCTCTGGCTCACCAAGTTCGCAGATGACTGTAAATTGGGAGCCATCATAGATTACCCCCATGATACCAGCATCCTACAAGAGGGTCTAACACAAACAAATGACTGGTGCCAAAGCCATGGATTAAAACTGAATGCGAAGAAATGCATTATAATGCCCTTTGGGAAATTGTCCAATCAAGCTGATTACTCCATCGATAAAACATCCTTAAGAGTTGACTCAGTTGTTAGGGATCTGGGAACATATGTAGACAGTTACCTGGTCTTCAGTCAGCACATAGCCGAGATAGTAAGCAAATCATTCTGTGTCGCCTAGCACATACGCATGAGTATGGTATCCAGGTCCAAGGAAGTTATAATACCACTCTACTCAGCTCTTATCAGACCTATCATTTTGTACAAAGCCCCCTTTGGCATATACCTAACCAGGCACTTGCAACATTTGGAATGCCCCAAAAGGTTCTTCACTAGGAAAATCCAGGGTATAAATATCCTGTCCTACATCAATTGCACTAAAGCTCTGTACTCAGTCTGTAACAGGTTACCCAGAGGCAGTCTATGCCTGACATATAAGGCATCCTCTGATTCAGCCCTAATGGATCTCTTGCACATCCCCAAGACAAACAGCACCAGAAACACTAGATCCAAGGAACTGAACTATACCTGTGACATTAATAGAACATGCTGGAGAGGCTGACATGTATCTCATAGGGGGTCTACTACTAATGCCCGAAACGACGATTTCCCGACAGAAAACTCCCCGACGCCAGATGACCGACAGGTAAGTGTACCGACAGGGTGATTTGCCGACAGCGGAAAGACCGACAAGGGAATGTGCAATCGCGACGCGGTAAGTGTGCGATGGTGACGGAGTTAGGAGCGGTCAGGTAAGTGCTCGAGATTGTGGGATGTCGGGTTAGGCTGTGGGAAAGGTGAGTGTGTGTTCGTGTCGGAGGTATGGTTCGGGTAAGGTAAGTGTGTGCTAGTGAGGGACTGTAGTTTAGGGACGGGTTAAGTGAGTTAGGGTTAGGGTGCAGGTAGGTGAAGTGTGCGTTAGTGTCGGAGCTTGGGCTAGGGGTGGGTTAAGTGAGTTAGGGTTAGGGTGCAGGTAGGTGATGTGTGCGTTAGTGTCGGAGCTTGGGCTAGGGTGGGTTAAGTGAGTTAGGTTAGGGTGCAGGTAGGTGATGTGTGCGTTAGTGTCGGAGCTTGGGCTAGGGGTGGGTTAAGTGAGTTAGGGTTAGGGTGCAGGTAGGTGATGTGTGCGTTAGTGTCGGAGCTTGGGCTAGGGGTGGGTTAAGTGAGTTAGGGTTAGGGTGCAGGTAGGTGATGTGTGCGTTAGTGTCGGAGCTTGGGCTAGGGTGGGTTAAGTGAGTTAGGGTTAGGGTGCAGGTAGGTGAAGTGTGCGATAGTGTCGGACCTTAGGGTTAGGGTTTGGGTCAGGGCTAGTGTGTATGCTATGTAGTGTCGCGTGTTGTTTACGTTCCGTGTGTCGGTGTAATGGTGTTCGGTGTAATGGTGTTCGGTGTTTTGCGTTGTCGGGTTTGTGTGTTGTCGGTCATCTGGCGTCGGGGAGTTTTCTGTCGGGGAATCGTCGTGTCGGTAATTAGTAGTAGACCCCTCATAGGATCCCTGCACTATGAAATAAACTCCCCTTCCACGTGAAGCAGAGTTCATCCTAGATGTTATTCAAACAAAATCTTGATCATTGGATGGGAACTCACAAATTCACCCCTGGTATGTCCCCCATGTCGCTGATGGACAGAGGTTGACAGTAAGTAAATTAATCTCTGACTAACTTACCTTTTCCCCCACATAACCCTTTGCTACCTCCTTACTAACATATCCTACCATATAGGTGTCCAAGATACTTGGTAAAAAACTGGGTTGGGTTGCACGGCTATGCTTATAAAGACCCTGGTGGTCATTAGCCTAGTGTAAACCTATGAACCAACGAAATAAGAATGATCGCTGTACCACTTTATGCATTCATTATCATGGTGTTTTATTTGGTAAGTTTACACCTCCCAGCTCCTGAATTTTTGTCCTGTGCTCATTTTCCAGGATCACCTCTCAGTTTCAGTTTCAGTGCTCATTGTAGTCACTGGTGTCCAGATTAAGCCAGTTAAAGCTGCAGCACAGATATTTCCCCTGACCATTAAAACAGTAACATTTTAATAGTCAAGCATAAAAAGTTGCAAGGGTTATTATATGATCTGACATTTGTTATCTTTTGAAGTGCACTTCTTGGGTAATGTTCCATCTAGCTTCATGTTTGTTATAAGCTGCATATAGTGCATATTCTCATGAGAAATCTTTTTAGCTACTACTCTCCTTAAAGAGTTGTTTATTTGAAACTACAGATATACTTCAATCTGCATGCTTATGATCCTTCTATGTGGACACTGTATTTTTGGAGCTCCATTGTTTGCTGTTTAATATGCTGGAATTACATTTTACATGCACAGTCTGTTTTGAGTCTGTAAGCTTTTTGTGGGTGCAGGACAGTGAATATGTTCAGATTTTTAAAAATGCAATACATGACTTGGATGGAGAGGTGCCTCTATATTCAGAGGAATAATCCAGTACATAAAAATGTTTATGGTAATTTAATTAAAAAGTCATGACGTAAAGTTTTTTGAAATTGAGGACTATATATGGACCTACTGTTTGTAGTTCTTAAACAGTTTGTTTTGTGCATTTTTACACATAGCAGATGTTTTGGTACTTTGGGTTCATTACTTTATTAAAGTTCTTTGTTATTCAGTCATGCTTTGTCTACACAGTATCAGTGCAGTTGTTTCCATAAGTTTCAAGTTTCTTGCAGGAAGAACTGATGGTGACGCAAGTCAATGCTGCGTTTGTATAGGAACACGTCTTCTGACTACAGAAGAAGAACAGTACTAGCATGAGGGCAACGTTAGTCTTGTACAAAAGTACCTTTCGGTTCTTAAACACTAGTCTAGGTGAAGGCTAAAGGTAGCAAAGAAAAGACCATCTTTTAATTTGTTGCACTTGCTACTAGACTGTCCCTGGAGAATCTATTCAATTTGGTACTTTCTGAAAAGTGGGGCAGTGAACTTCACAGTGGTGAGAGGGCAAACAGATGAAGTGACAGGCTTTGCTTATAAGTGTTTTCAGGATGCTCAGGTTCTGGTGTGAGCAGGATAAAAAAATGAAAACCTGTGAGTATTTATTTTGAGGAATAACTATGTATTTGACTTTCGTTACTTTCCCAGAGTTCTTAGCTGTTTCAATATTTTAATCATGAGGAGATTTTGAGTTTTGGGCATCTAGATGGAGCTGTTTTGGTATTTTAGTTGAGGAGATTTTGAGTTATGGAGATCTAGAAGGGTCACATAAGGTAAAAGACGGGTCTAACCAAGGCAGAGTTATATGAATTGTTAAAAAGTTTCATTGGAAGTGCCCATTATCTGCATTGATGATGATGATGCCATTTTAGAGGAACATTCTCAAATCTTACAGTTGTTCTGAACAACTTTAGTTTGGTTTAATTTATCAAGATTTGTTTAATTAGCATCAGTCATTTGTAAGACAACAGGTTAACATTTACTTGATGAGTTCTAGAGGAGGAATGTTAATCTAAACTTAAAAAGGACCATGTCAGCTGCATAACGAACTTCTTGTAAATATGAACATAGCCCTTTAACTTTCTTACCCTCTTATGCCAATCCTTCAAATCACATTTTCTTACCTAATTCACATGAATACTATTAATGTGTATTGCTTTTACTTTAATATGAATGTACTAAACATCTGTGCCTGAGTATTGTACCAGGTGTAGTTTTTTATTTGTAAGTCTTTTTTATGTGTTTATTGTTATTTATCTGTAATGCTTGTACTTATTGTCTGATTGCCTCTTGGGCGGTGCTTGAAATTGGTCAATTTTGATCAGTGCTCTATCCCAATAAGCAAACAAACAACATTTAGACTTGTCATATTAAGTAGATTTAAATGGAAAAACAGACATGGACCCTGAGCAGAGCATGAGGTGACTGTATTGTGGAGCAGCGGTTGCTTATCGTCATGTCCAAGATACAGAGATTGAATATACTGGGTCAATGGTTGGTTAGTACCCAATATTGATTCTGCCATTACTAATGTCAAAATTGGACACAGTTAAATGCTAATCTGTGTGAAACGTTAGATGTTAGTGGAAGGTCAGATAGTGGAAATATTCTTGGAGCACTTGAGAATTTCAAGATCCCTTTTAATTGTGTTGCAGCTGCTGCCTGTAAAGGTGAACAAAATGAAAGTGTTTTGTATTAAGGAGATAGGTCAAGAAATGTATACTGTGCGTTCATTCGTTTATGTCTTCCCACTATTTATTTGTTGCCATTGGCAACTGTGCCATTGAGACAGCAGTCAAGGAACAGCTCACTGATTTTGTGACAAGTAGCACTGCTGGTCTTTATTTTATTTGAAGGAGTGCAAATTCTCAAGTATTGCAGCAGAAATGGCATCAGAGTCCTTTAGACAGTATTCAGGCATGCTAGCTCTAAAAGTGAATAGAAGTGAACTGAGATCAGGGTTTCTAATGCAATGTGCACATTTCTTATATAGTAAGGGTTTGGATGCAAGAGGGCCAAAGTATTTCATATATTCTTTGTTACATATCAGGCTGAAAGCACAGAAACCCAAAAGTACTATGCTGAAAGATGCATAGCATGGAATCACACAACATTGAATGAAGACAGCAAAACCCAAATAAACCCAAATAGTCAGTGTATGAAATGGTCTGTATTTGCATTGTCCCTTGTACCCCTCATGTGGGTGTCTGCACCCCTACAATCTAACTACTTGTTTAGTGTCATTCTGAAGTCAGGCAAGCCTGGAAAAGAATGCAAATAGTCTGAGCTTGTAACATATAATAGACTGCATGCTGTTAGTTGATTTTTGCATTATTGTCTAAGGTGTGCCTTTTGAAGTATTACTTTAGAGTATCTGTGTTTCTAACAGTAGTCAGTCCTGAGTCAGTAGTATATAATCAGTCTAACCACTGTTGAGTATAGGTATGTGGAAATTAAACTTAATAAAACAGAAAAACTAGTAAACTGAAAACTTTGTTGATGACCTCAGTCACAGTAATTTCTAAAAAAAAATTATGTGTATGATTTTAGTTTTTGTCACATACCCGATGAAGGCTTTATTGCATTAGTTAGCCGAAAGCGATTTTAGTTAAAAGTCTGTCTTTTTATATGTATGTTATGCTTTTCTTAATACCCACTTTTGGAATGTGGGTTGCAAATAGGCAATGTCTTCCATAACTAAGATTTAGTTTGATCTAGTCAGTAGTAGTGTGTGGGGTGGGTACTTGCTGTTCTTAAACGCCCTTTTACAACCCTGTTTATATTGTTTGCTTGGAATAGGCTGGTTTAAAATTAAACAATACATATATTTCCACACCTGCTTCTAAGTGCATAAAAGCAGATATGTTTAACATTGTATTTCTGATTTTTTTGCTAGTGAGGATCACTTGTCTATGACAAATGGCTTGTTGCTTTGGAACACTACCTGTGTTTCATAATTTTGGGGGGGGGGGGTATTGTGAGCTCATAAACAAAGTTTTAAATCTACTAGTTTTTCTGTTTTTTATTTTTTATTTTTTCCTCAACACTCATTGGTGAGGTTGGAACTAGACAGATTCTGTGCTGTTCATATTTTATGGAAATTAAACTTTGGCTCAGCAGTGTATAGAGTGCTAAGTTTCAGTTAACTACTGCCACATAAAATATGACAACAGTTAAGGAACTGTCTTTTTCCATTAGCTAGCAGAATGGGCAGACTGGGTTGTAGGCAAAATAATCAGGCAAATGCACATTTGTGAGATATTTGTCTGCTCACTGCTTATGCACACATCAGGCAGGATTTTATTTGCACTATACGTATATACCTATATTCATATACATAGTGGGTGGTAATTGACTGGAAGGCAAATAGTTTGTTCTTGTCTGAGGATAAATAACATTTTTTAAACTATAAATGTGTTTGCTTATTACCCTTGTGTACCCTGCTTTAATGTCAGCACTGACAAAATGAATAATATATTTATTATGTCTAGATGGCCAAATTATTAGCAGTTGTGAAAAAAAATGTACTTTAGTTATTTGATGTGTCTTTCCTGTATGAGTCAGTAGCATTCTGCTCCTCCTGAGCTAATGAATTCAAGAAACTGATTAATTCTAAAAAAGTGATTCTGCAGCTTTTTGTAGATTAAGTGCAATTGATTATTCTGCAGGGTTTGGTTATTTTCTTTTTCAGTCTTTTATGCAAAGGAATCAAATCTGAGCTGATCTTTCCACTAGAGCCATATCTGTATTGTAAAGCTGCGGTGGTGGTGCTGCGGTAGCGTTGTCGCCTCACAGTAAGACGCTGTCTTGTTCAATTCTCAGCTAAAGCGTCTTCTGTGTGGAGACGTGCGTGAATGGGCGTACCTTCGTTGAAGGTTGTGTGTCATGGTTGGCAACTCGGCACGTAAAAATCTACTGCCAATCATTAGTGGACCGAGTTCCGCTGTGGCGACCCCTAACCGGGAAAAGCTAAAAGACACAACAACAACAACTGATGAGTGACTTGATAAACAGGGCTGACAGCTGTGCTTCAAACCATGTTTATTTTTGCATTGTCTGAGTTGTCTGAGATGTGTTGTATCTTGGTAAACAATTCTGTCTGCCGTTTAATAAAGTAACAGAACAGAATTAAGGTCATGCTCAAATAAAAATGAACTACTTCCTTTTTATATCATTGATGAAATAACATTTTTTTAATATAAAATATAAATTTGACAGCTTTAGCAAGTTACGTAAAACATTTAGCATTCATATCCATATTAATGTAGCTGGTATATGATTTGCCTAGTAACTGCTTGCAGATTACAAAATAGTTGTATAAAGTCAAAGTAAACTTTATTGTTGATCAGATATACACAGCAGTGCAAGCTGAACAAAATTACATAGCTTTGGTCCCCATGCAAGACTTAACAATGACTACACAGTTTGAATGACAGTAAGACTAACGCACATTGATAATTAAAATATTAACAATAAAATAAATGACCACAACTGGACATGAAGACATTAGACAATATTATACTAGTAGGTATTGCAAGACTATGACTTCACATTGTGATTGGTTAGAATATTGCACTTCATCAGTTGTAGTATAATATATTCTGATGTTCATAATGTACATGTATGGTGTGGTGACTCACTCCTGACTATTGCACATTTAGGAAGTAATAGCATAAGAAATCAGGCTAACTGTACCAGTTATTGAAGCAATTTGCCAGAGTGCATACTATAGATGGTACTTCATAGCAAGTGGAATATTGATCTAATTATTCACTGTTATGCCTGGCATTCAAGTTCAACAGCCTTATGGATAAAGGGAAGAAGTTCCTGTTCAGTCTAGATGTTTTGCAGTGCAAGCTACAATACCGCCTGCCCCAGGAAAGGTGGAACTACATGCCATGGGCCGGGTGAGTGGGATCGTTGATGATCTTCCTAACTCTTCCCACACACCGAGTCTTGTGTAGATCATCCATGGATGGGAGCGACGAACCAATGACTTTTTCCATTGTCCTCACTACCCTCAGGAGAGCCTTGCGGTCAGATGCTTTGCAGTTCCCACACCAAACTATGATGTTATTTGAAAGGATGCTCTCAATGGTCCCCCTGTAGAAGGCTTTGAGGATGGACTGAGGCAGGTTTGCCTTCCTCAGCTTCCGTAGGAATTGTAGACATTGTTGTGCCTTCTTCACTGTGTGGCTAATATGAGTCGACCAGGATAGGTCATCTGAGGGGTGGGAGGTTGGCATAATGGTTAAGGTGTTTACCTTACACACACAAGGTGTAGGGTTTGATTCTCACATGGGGTAATTGGCTAGGCTTAAAATGGCCCACAAGGGCACTTAGCCTAGTACTAATCTATGAACCTATGAGATGTGTACCCCCAGGAACTTGGTGTTTTTGACTCTTTCCACTGCCATCCCCTTAATTTTCAGTGGTCGATGTATCTCCTGAGTCCTCCTGAAGTCCACTGTTAATTATTTGGTCTTGATTACATTTAAGGCAAGATTGTTGCTGTCACACCAGCCAATCAGATACGTCACGTCATCTCTGTAGGATGTTTCCTGACCATTTCTGACACAATCTACGACAGTGATATTGTCCACAAACTTGATTTTGTTGGATTCATGCTTGGCCACGCAGTCATGCGTCAACAAGTTGAGCAGCAGAGGATTCATGACGCAGCCCTGAGGGACACTCATACTCAATGTAATACTGATTGAACTGTTATTTTCCACGCATACTTTTTGGGGTCTGTTGATGATAAAGTTGTTGTTGTGTCTTTCGGCTTTTCCCGGTTAGGGGTCGCCACAGCGGAACTCCGGTCCGCTAGTGATTGGCAGTGGATTTTTATGTGCTGAGTTGCCAGCCCTGACGCACAACCTTCAACAAAGATATGCCCATTCAAGCATGTCTCCACACAGAAGATGCTCTAGCTGAAAATCGAACAGGACAATGTCTTACTGTGAGGCGGCAACGCTACCGCAGCACCACCACAGTATCCGAATAAGTACTTATTGTATTGCTTTTTCATAGTCTTATGCAGTGATGCTACCTTTGCCGACCTTGACTTGCATTCCAAGTGTGTTGACATCAGCTGATTTAACTTTTATATGTTTTCTTACTGTAGCAATCAGTAGAGAGGCATCTTTTGTATTGCTGTTATCTTGATTTTGCATTGTATTGCTTTGCATGTGTAGTGATAATCTGTGTGTGTTTTGAGAATCCATTTCACTCACTGCAGCTGTGAGGAGTGCTAGTCAGAGGTTGTGTTTATACACTGTCTTTTTCTATTCCAGGAACAGCCGCAGATAAAAATTGCATTCAGAACTGTATGCAATGCAAGCAGACAGGACTCCTCTGCATAGTAACAGTAGCTGTGTAATGGTGATAGCAGACAGTTTTCTTTTTCAGATGACTTAGTCAAAAGATGGAATATGTGCTTACAGAGCTAAAAGCATTAATATAAATATTCTACAATCTATTAAGTTAACTTTTGTTTGTGTGTGTTTGTGTGTTCGTGTTCCCAAGAATTATTTTGAATTTACTATTATCTAGTTGGATGAAACAGTGTCATCACACTGTTTCATGCCCATTATTTACTTTCTAGACTTCACAGTATGTATTCTGTTACAAGTAGCGTAGACCTTGCAGGCAGCCTCTCTGCACCTGATAAGGCCGCCTGAGAGCAGTAGTTATCACAATGAATGTGGAATAAATGCTCATTCTTCTTTTTTTGCTTTTTCTTCATTTATTCAAGTTAAGCAGTGGGAATAAAATTGTCTGCATCCACTACTGCCTTATAACAGTTTTGCCTCTCAATTATTAATCCATATCATTTTCCTAACTGAGCATAACGACTATTTCTCTTTCTTTCTCTCCTGTTTGAGACTTTATCATTCATGAATCTGCTCAGCTTTTGTGTCATACCCTGTTTAATGAACAATTAACACTAAATCGATGGCCTGTTGTCCTTTTTGGCCTGGTCCATCAAGCCTATCCCTGGATGTCCCTGTCTACTCACTCATTCTTCCCTGTTGAGGCAGTGGCACTGTCCTCTCTGGGAATCAATGTTTTATTGTTTATTTTTTGCTGGGCCCTAAGTTCCTCATTGCACATCCCAGTTGACACTAAAGGACTCCATGTGAGATTGTGTCATCCACTTCCACAAATGACATAACCCCTCAGAAAGCTCTACCTCGCTTGCAAGCAAATAAAAAAAAATGAATAAATAAAAAAACAGAGAAACTAGTGGTCTTAAAACTTAATTGTTGAGCTAAGTCACAATAATTTACAAAAATCATGAAACCCAGGTAGCGTTCCAAAGCAACAAGCCTTTATTCGTAACAGACACGTGATCCTTAGTAACAAAACAGCAGAAATATTTTAACAATGTTAAACATATCAGCTTTTATATACTTAGAAGTAGATGTGGAAAATATATATATTATTTAATTTTAAACCACCAGCCTATTCATGGCAATCAATATAAATGGGCTGTAAAAGTGCATTTTAGAAAGAATAGTTGTGTAAAATCTTACCATAACCATAGATGTCCTCCTCTTCCATGTTGCAGTATTCCAACTCTTGGGTTTTCCTCTCTTGCTACCCGAACGTCCGGCCAATGTACAAAAGCTTCTAGTCACTGTTGGGTATGTGGGACGTCTGAAGTTGGCTGAGGGAATGTGGGCCATAAAAGTGATGTCTGCATGTGCCAGACCTCAGAACTGAGCGCCCCAGTTGGACCCCAGTCCCAGGAAACTGTATAGGTCCAGTGCCAGCCAAGAAGGAACTGTTTAAGGAAAGAAGAGGGGAAGGAGGAAGAAGGAATACTGCAACATGGAAGAAAAGGACATCTATGGTTATGGTAAGATTTTACACAACTATTCTGTGTCCTTCTATTCTCATGTTGCAGTATTCCAACTCTTGGGTGTGTGCCAAAGCTCACTGGGAAGAAGAGGGTGGTGGTGGTTTGGAACTATTTTCTATAAATCCATGGAGGATTGCCCTGGCAAATCCCACCCTGGATTTGGAAATGTGGTCCAGTTTGCAATGCGTGGTAACTGTGTGGACAGATGTCCATGTAGCTGCCTCTAAAATGGTGGCAGTGTCTAATCCTTTAAAGAAAGCTCCAGATGAAGCCATAGCCCTAGTGGAGTGTGCTTTAATTTTGGACCCAAAGATTTCCCATGGTATGCATAGCAGACGGAAATTGCTGTGGAAATCCAGGCTGCAATTGTCTGCTTTTTCACTACTTTCTCCATGCCCCTGGGATGAAAGGAGACAAACAATTGGTCTGATTTTCTAATAGATCTGGTCTTGTCTAGATAAAACCTAAGCTGTCTATGCACATCAAGGGAATGTAAGACTTTCTTACTGTTGCACTGAGGATGGGCAAAAAAGGTGGGAAGGTGAATAGATTGGTTTAAGGATAGCTCATTGACCACCTTGTTCATAAAGGAAGAGTTGGTCCTAAGGGTTACCCTGTCTTTGTGGAAGATGAGGAAAGGAGGGATAGCCATGAGGGCCTGTAACTCTGACACTCTTCTAGCTGATGTCAAGGCTACTAGGAGTACTGTTTTTCAAGTGCAGTGTTTTAGAGAAGCCTTAGAAGCTGGTTGAAAGGGGGCCACTATGAGCTTCTCCAAGACATAATTCAGGTCCCAGGGTGGTGGGATGGGTTTCCTGGGGGCCCTGATATGCAGCACTCCCTTTAGGAATAACTTTGCAGGCAATCAAGAAAGCAAAGGAGGATCCAGAGGCAGACACGCTGAAATAGCAGCAAGGTGTGCTTTAACAGAGGGGTTTGCCAACCCTGTCTGCAACAGTTCACACAGGTATGACAGTACCAAAGGGACATCACCCTGGAAAGGGTCCAACTGTCTTTGTAGACACCATATGGAGAATATTTTCCATTTAGACATATATGATCTCTTAGTATTAGGTTTCCTGGCCTCCTGTAGGACTGTGAGCATGTCCTCATTGTAGAGGTGTCTGTAAGAGATCAGAATTCTTTCACCCACAGGGTAAGGTTCAGAGATTGTAGGTGGGGGTGGATTAGAGATCCTTTGTCCTGTATGAGAAGGTTTACTCTGTGAGGTAACTTGTGGTGATTGCCCCTTGCTAAATGGAGAAGAAGGGGTGCTGTCTTGGCCAAAAGGGAGTCACCAACAAGATTTTTGGTTTGTCCTGCTGGATTTTCAGTAGGACTTTCTGAAGAAGTAGGAAGGGAGAAAATGCATACAGAAACATCCCCTCCAAGAGATTGCGAAGGTGTCCATTGCCCTTGCCGGAGGACTGGGAACCTGGTGCAAAAGGATGGGAGTTGTCTGTTCATAGGGGAGGCAAACAGATCTATCTGAGGTGTACCTCATTTGTGGACTATATCCAAGAACACATTACTGTGGAATATTCATTTTGTGGGACTGTGAGATGGATCTGCTTAAGGTGTCTGCCTGAATATTCTGTTCTGAAGGGATATACACTGCCTGTAGTGTGACTTCGTTTTGTGGCACACTCCCACACTTGGAGAGCTAGTCTGCATAGGAAGTAGGACTTTGTTTCCCCGGCTTATTCACATGCCAAAAAATTGTAGTGTTGTCCGTGAACAATTTAAGTGGGTCCTGTTTCAGCATATGTTGGAAAGCCTTTAGGGCCAGCAGGATTGCTCTCATTTCTCTGATATTGATATATTCCTGTTTGATGGAGTCCAGCCAAGTGCCCAGGACTCTTAGGGAACCCATGGCTGCTCCCCAGCCCAGATCTGTGGCATCTGTGTACATCTCCTGCACTGACAAGGGAGGTCCTGGGTTGCAGTTCACTTGATCCAACAACCATTGAATCTCTTTCTTGAGGCAAGGTAGGAAGGGAATTTTGCACTCTAGAGGATGAGAGTTGTAGAGGATGAGAGTGATGTGTCCAAATAGATCTTAGGTACGATTTAGCTTTCTCATGTGAAGACTTGCTAATGGCAACATGGGAATGGTTGATGCCATATGACCCAGGAGTTTGAGGTACTGTCTCGTGGTCAGGTCTGTGGCCTGAAGGACAGTGAGCAGGTACTACCTTAACCTTTCTATCTTTTGGGTTGGCAGAAAAGCCCTCACAATATCTGTCTTTATCCTGCACCCCAGGAATATTTAGTTCTGAGAGGGGGTCAGGTTGGACTGGGATAATTTATCTTGAAGCCCAGTGTTTGCAAGAGTGATATTGCTGTTTGTACATGGCGTTGCAGGAATTCTGTGTAGTCTGTTTGGATGAGAAGGTCATCTAGGTAAGGGAAAATTTGAATCCCTTGGGTCCTGCAGAAGGCCACCACTGGTGCCAAGCACTTGGTGAAGCCCCTTGGTGCTGTAGAAAGTCCAAAAGGCAAGGCACAGAAGTGAAAATGTGAGGAGGCTACAGAGACCCACGGGTATTTCCTATAGTTGTGCCTTATGGGGATGTGCAGGTAGGCATCTTTGATGTCCAAGGTGACCAAGAATCACTGAGGGAAAATCAAGGGGAAGAGGGTCTGCAGAGTGAGCATTTGAAAGGTGGGCACGTACAAGAAGAAATTGAGGTGGGAAAGATCTAGGATTGGTGTCCAGGGGCCATCTTTTCTTGGGATTAGGAAGAGCCTTGAGTAGAAACCCTTTCCCTTTTCTGTCATAGGGATGGGTTGAATTGTTCCCTGGGCAATAAGTCTGTCTATAACTGTCTGGAATAATGGAAGCTGTTTTTTGGGGGGCTGTGGAATGCCTCTCAAGGAAGGGGTTGTGATCCAGGTAATAAAATGACCCATCTCTTTGATAGTTAAGACCCACCTCTCTGTGGTGATGTTTTTCCAAGCAGGAGAGAGCCTTAGAGATAGGGGAATGGAGTCAAGAGGTTGTTTCAGGAGTGGCAGGTAGTCATAGACTACCTGCCCTGTCTTGAAAGTGGACTTCTGGGCAGGCCTGGAGGGAGTTGTCTGCTTCCTGGCAGTCTTTCTGCCCCTGGAAAGAGGAGGAGGAGCAGAGTGTTTCCTAATGAATTGGGTTTTTGATGGGTAGTTCCTGTGGAATTTGGGGATAGGAGAAACAAACTGTTTGAGGTCTTATAACTCCTCCTTTTGTTGCATAGTTTTGAATAACTCAGCCACCTTTGTCTCATAAAGGGCAGAGTTATCAAGAGGCGCACCCAACAGTTTTGCCCTAATACCATCAGGTAGGAGCTGGAACCTTAGCCAGGAATATCTTCTCAGGACAGAAGCAGATGTAGCAGACCTGGCAGAATCTTCAGCTGCATCCTAACTGCACTTAATGGAGAGCCTTGTGATCTGAGGGGATAGAGATATAAGGCTGGATATCCGAGTCTTGGCAGGAGAGTCAGGGATTTCACTCAGAGGTTTAGTGGCTTGTCCTAAAAGGGCTAGAGCATGTTTGACATGTGGGTTTGATAATTTATTGTCCTGAATGCCAAGGTGGAGGAGGTATAAACCTTTTTCCCAAGGTGTTCCATGGCCTTGCTGTCATTGTGGGAAGAAGTGAGGAAGATGGAAGGCGCTTAGATGACTTATCAGCTGACAGTGATACAGCACCAGGGTCCGCTGCAGGGCACTTAACTAGGAATTGGTACAGGAGGCTGGGAGTCTGCATTGTGATGCTGCATTAAAATAATCCATAAATGATGGTAGTACTGGAGGAATAGCTGAAGGGGCAGTCCATCTGAAAAAGTTCATAGTATCTTTTCTAAACTTCTGTAATTTCAGAGGAGTCTCATTGGAAATGTTCCATCATCTTTGAAATTGTCTCCCCAAAGTTGAGATCCTCACCTGGGGAATCTGTTTCTGCAGATTCTTCCTCAGGAGAGGCATAGCCAAGAGGAGATGGCATTTGGGAGACATACCATAGGGAATCCTATGAGGAAGAGGCAGAGGATTCCTCAGCTTCAGCTCAGGAAGTATCCAAGGCATGAGGTTTAGGGCTCATCACAGGAGGAGCCACAGGGGAGGCTAAGGGTGTAGCAGGCCTCAGACCGATGAAGGCATTGAAAAGGCTTTGAGAAAAATCCTGGCAATCTGGCTGGCTATCTACTGTGGGAGAAACATGCTTTCTTGTCTCTTTCCATTTAAGGGAAGGCCTAGTGGACGTCAGAGCCAATGTAGGCCTGGATTCAGTAATCTGTCTAGTAGTGGATGGATCTATCTGGGCGGCCAGTACAAGCTGAGGTTCCATCTCGCCATCGGTAGCTGATGTCTGCGTTGCCTCTGAGGACGTGCCTTCCGGTATGGGTTCTGCGGCTTTTACAGCGGTACCTGCTGTACCCATATCTCTGGAGACCGATCTTTCCTCCAGGCTGATGTCATCCACAGGAGGGACTTTGGATGGAGAAGGTGCAGCTACGGATTCAGGCCTAGCAGCCCTGGCCTTTTTCTTGGGTGGCTCGATGGGCTGACCGGACGGCCCCTCCATGCCTAATGCTAAGCCCTTAAGCCGCTGATTCTCAAGATAAATGTTTAACATGTGCAGACAGCTGTGTAGCATTTTTGTAACCAAGGCCTGGCAGATGGATGGTTGTGCTTAGGCCCTAAACAAAAAAAGGCAAAGCTCATGGGCATCTTTATGGAGGGTCTGACAACCACACCTATACTTTCCCTTCATGGATGACATGAACCTACATGTCATGCATTGATCTGAAGAAACAAAATGTCCCCAACAGGGTATTTATGTTCAAATTTTCAATCCGACGGCTGGTACGGCAGGAACAGCTGATGTTCGACTGGTGGCAGAAATGTTCTGAGGTCTGGTATGTGCAGACTTCATTTTTATGGCCAACATTCTCTCAGCCAATGTCAGACGTCCCATGTACTCAGCAGTGTCTAGACGCTTTTGTATACTGGCCGGACATTTGGGTAGCAAAGGAGGAAAACCCATGAGCTGGAATAATGCAACATGAGAATAGAAAGGCATTAGCAAGTACCCACCCCCCACACACACACTACTACCAATTAGATCAAACTAATCCTAGTTAAGAAAAACTCTACCTATCTGTTTGCAACCCACATTCCAAGACCATGTATTAAGAAAAGTATAACATACATGTAAAAAAGAGTTTTTAAGTCACTATCAGCTAACTGATGCAATAAAGCCTTCATCAGGTCTGTGACAAAAACTAAAATCAAGAAAAACACACATCCATCTATCCAAAACATAAAATTAGAACACTATAAATATAAATGTACATCTGTCTAATAATATCTAGTAAATATCCATCCATGTGTAGTAGTGTCCGTAACTAAGTTAACTGCTCAGAAAAATGTCAGTGCTTTAAAAAAAAAAAAAAATAATATAAAATAAAAAACTGCCATGACATTTTTCATGTTTACACCCCCAGAAACATGTTTATACCATGAAAACTAGTAGAAAAAACCCCACAAAAAATACAGAAAAAAATGGATGAAGTAAACTAGTAATGTATAAAAGTATGCAGATGTATGAACCACTTCACCAAACAAACAAGCAAAAAACTGTTAAAACGAACCAGGAACAATGAGAGAAGTTCTTCTGTATGTTGAAAAATCCAAGTATTTATTATACTGTTAAAACGTTAGCGTTCGATTTAAAAGTGTATATAAGATATACGCTTTCAGCAAAATAAGTATCTCGCCTTCCTCAGACAAACAGAATAATAGTTACTATTCTAGCATTTATACATGGTTTAAAAATTGATAACCAATCAGCATGTAGTGCATTTCCTAATTAAGTTTTCACCATGACAACCTTAAACAAGAAAATGCGTTTACCAGTCTTACTCAACTTGACACAATTTAAAGCACAAAAGCACATAGTTTCTTATGCTTATGCTGTTGTTTAACAATGATCTTGTATAAAGTGCAGATACTAATATCATCTAAAATTACGAATAAAAAATAAATAATGAATAATTAATAATGAATGATGATAAAGAATAAATGAGTAATGAATAAATGAAGATAAAAAGAAATGCTGAATGTGGTACATATTACCCTTCCTTACTGCAGACTAGATGAGTGGTTACCTGTTAAGAGCCAGCCACTTCAAAATACACTTAATTGATGTAACATCATTTATACCAGGAAAGATGTGTGCCCTCGTTTTGATTTGCCATGAAAGCTCATCCATCTCCAGGTGGATTTGCCAGGCTCCACCTCTAACGTCAGGTTCCCTATGTTCTAATATTATGTAACTGAAGGAGTGATCACCATACTCCATAATATGCCTAGCTAAGGCATTAGTACTATCCTTCCTACTAATGGCATACTGATGCTCGTAGATTCTAGATGTATGCATGAGCTCTACCATAGAGCATAAAGTGGAGATGTCCCCAGGGCTCAAAGGTAACCTGAATATTAAATGTATTCTCAAATGGAACAGGTAATGGGACTGCCCCTGTGGTAATTCCAACCTGCCAGTCCTATCCAAGCTATGTAAATTCAATCTACTTGTTGGAATGCAGATTTTTGATGAAGTTTGATGTACCAGTAAAAAAGAAGTGAACAAAAGCGCTTAAATGTAAGTTACATGCTTCGTAGTTGCATTTTTTTCTCCATAGTAATATCTGTAGATATAACTATATATATATATATATATATATATATATATATATATATATATATATGTGTGTGTGGTTCCCCTTCATATGACTGAAACTACAAAAGCCTGAAAACACAAAAAATACATATACTGACTTTAAACAACAGAAACCATATTAATTTGCCCCCCTGCACCCCCCACACCCCCTGCTACTTAAATATACCAACTCCGAGATTAAAGTGCAATCTCGGAGTTGGTATATTTAAGTAGCAGGGGGTGTGGGGGTGCAGGGGGGCTTGCCCCCTGCTTATACTTAGTGGAAATTAATATGGTTTCTGTAGTTTAAAGTCAGTATATGTATTTTTTGTGTTTTCATGCTTTTAAGTTTCAGGCATTTGACTTTCAGGCTTTTGTTCTCAGGCTTATGTTAATTCAGTCATATGAAGGGGAACCATATATATATATATATATATATATATATATATTCATTTATAGAGGTGTACTTGTGTATATATATATATATATATATATACTTGTGTTGATCAACTCACCGAAAATGCAAACATTGACACTGCAGTGCACATGGCAAATCATCTGTTTTATAAACCAAAGAGATATTGAGATTCAGGAGTTTCAGTAATTTATTTTCACCACTACCATATAGATATATGTGTGTGTGTGTGTGTGTCTCTCTCTCTCTCTGTATGTATATATATATATATATATATATATATATATGTGTGTGTGTATGTATACATATATATATATATATATATATATATATATATCTGTGTGTGTATATATGTGTGTATGTATATATATATATATATATATTGTATTTTTATATGTATGTGGTAAATGCTCACTTTGTAAGTACATAAGCAAGACACAAGACCTTAAGATTCCAGGTATTAAAATTAATTTTAAACCCACTTTTTATGCAACATGCAATACTCAAAATGTAGTATATCTTGCTACCTGCAATCAATGTAACAGCTACTATGTGGGAATGACATCACGAAGACTCAGAGACCGGGTCTATAATCATGTCTATGACATAAGAAAGAATAGTCCCACTAATGCTTTGGCTGTACATTGCTGTATCAATCCCCAGCATAGCTTTGCTTTTCAGGTTTTGCAAGTGGTAAATCTTAACAGGAGAGAAGGTGACCACATGAGCACGTTAGAAATGTTTGAGCTTAGATGGATTCTAAGACTAAAGGCACATATACCACCCGGGCTCAATACTGTAGTTAACATTCGCCCGGCCATCTTAGGACCTTTATGATATATAAGGTCATATCCAACGCTCATAGTGAACTGCTTTCTGGTCTACTATACATTCCTGTAACTTAACTATATTATGAATTCCCATTTTTTGGACTTAATTATATATTTTCATTGACATAAATTGTGATATGAACATTTTTGGACAATATTAGTGTTCAAGCATGTCTTTAAATATAACATGCTTTTATTGAGGCCTAATATACAACAAAGTTTGGACGTATATTAGAAGAGAGGTCCGGATATACACTAATTAATGCAAGGTCTATAACGTTGCATTCTGGTGTATATGTGCCCTATATGAATTATGTCTTATATGTACATTTGCCACATCTATAATGATAAGATCTGGTACATAACATAAGTTTGGACCTATGTTTGAAAAGAGGTCTATGTATACATAATAATCGATGCAGGTTTTAGTAACTTTGCATTTGATAAATGTGGGCCCTATATGGACTATGCTTTTATAGCATTTGACACTTTAAATAAATAATTTGAATAAAATATGTATTTTTGAACTATTTGTTCAAAATTGGAAATATATAGCATAAAATAGTAACCTAATAATATTGTAACATATGAAGAACCATGAAATTTGCATGCAATGAGAACACCTTTTGTGATACGGTAATCCAGCGTTTTGTTATAATGGCCGGTAGAAAATTAGTTTTTGGATAGTGAAAAACATATTCCTGGCTTTGAGATTTAAGACCGTGAAGAACTACAATACCTGTCTGACAATAGAATATTTTTCCAGTCCGTCTCAGCTATGGTTTAAAGTAATAACATTTCTAAGCAAATTACATATTACTAACATTATGCCACTACGATGGTTTACTTTAATGGACATAGATATTTGTTTTGTTCTGAAACATAATGAAATACAAAGATAAATATTTCCTTGAACCCATCTGGTACATGAAAGATGAGTCGCTTAAAGGAATATAGCCTAATTAGGTGCAGGACTCGGCAGTAATGCTACATATGATTTCTCATTATTTATACATTCTTCAGCTTCTAATTTGAGAGAGATATGTTTCCAGCCTGTTTTATTTCAGGCTGGGAGAAATAATATATGAAATTGAACCATGTATATTATTAGTACCGCATTGTTATATGATGTTACCCAAATGGTCATAGTTGTATGGAATGACAATAAATTAGGAAAGTAAATGTTTGCATTCGCTGAATGTGATTCAGTGTATTCAGAATCAGACATTTTAAAGGGATATTTCCCAAACATGGGCATGATTTGCTTGAGAAAACTAAAACAACAATTGTGACTACATTAAATATAAATATAATTTACACTATTGATTTATATGAATCTATATGAAGTTATATAACTAAGGTTATATATGTTTTAAACTTTTTAAGATGAAGCATATTTGCTTTTTATCACTGGATGTCTTTATACTAGCGCTATATTGGAAAATTGTTTTAATTGCATTGATTTGTTCATTAATTAATTGAATGATTGATGATACCTTTTTGGTATAAAAATGGTGGAAGTTTTAGTAGAGATTGTAACCTGATGAAGCGCACTTGTGTGCGTGAAAGCGCTCGTTTTTATCAATAAACAAGATTTATACTTCGTTTTTTCGTGGTGGTTTCAAGCAGTGTTTGATCTTCATTTTTATACAATATATATGGGTCTATGTCAGATAAAATTTCCAGAAAAAAAAAAAATATATATATACACACACACACAGTGGATATAAAAAAGTGTATGCACCCCTGTTAAAATGCCAGGTTTTTGTGATATAAAAAAATTTGACCACAATAAATCATTTCAAAACTTTTCCCACCTTTAATGTGACCTATAACCTGTACAATTCAATTGAAAAACAAATCTGTTAAGGGAAAAATATAAAAAATAAAAAACGTGCAATAAGCTGGTTACATAAGTCTGCACACCCTTAAATAAATATTTTGTTGAAGCCCCTTTTGATTTAATTACAACTTTCAGTCTTCTTGAGTACACGCCTGCCATCAATTAAAGAGAATAACTGAAAGGCAAAAGCCATGGTTTGTAGAGAGCTTACAAAGCATTAAAGGGATCTCATTGTTAAAAGGTATCAGTCAGGAGAAGGTACAAAAAAATGTCCACAGCATTGGATATACCATGCAACACAGTGAAGACAGTCATCAAAAAGTGGAGACAATATGGGACAACATTGACGTTGCAAAGAATTGGATGTCCCTCCAAAACTGATGAAAAGACAAAATGAAAACTGGTAAGGGGTGCTGCCAAGAGACCTATAGCAACACTAAAGGAGCTGCAGGAATTTCTGTCAAGTACTGGTTGTGTTCTACATGTGACAGCAATCTCCAAGACGGAAGCCTTTTCTTACACAGAAAAACATCCAGGCTGACTAAAATTTGCAAAAAAATACATCAAGTCTCCCAAAAGCATGTGGGAAAATGTGTTATGGTTTGATGAGACCAAGGTTGAACTTTTTGGCCACAATTTCAAAAGGTACGTTTGGTGCAAAAACAAAATTTTGCATCACCAATAGAATACCATCCCCACAGTGAAGCATGGTGATGGCAGTATCATGCTTTGGAGTTGTTTTTCTTCAGCTGGAACTGGGGCTTTAGTCAAGGGGAGGGAATTATGAGCAGTTCTAAATACCAGTCACTTTTGGCCCAAAACCTTCAGGCTTCTGCTAGAAATCTGAAGATGAAGAGGAATTTCACCTTTCAATACGACAATGGCCCCAAGCATACATCCATATCAACAAAAGAATGGCTTCCCTAGAAGAAAATTATAGTTTTGGAATGGCCCAGCCAGAGCCCAGACCTAAATTCAATAGAAAATCTGTATGGTGACCAGAAGAGGGCTGTGCACAAGAGATGCCTTCGCAATCTGACAGATTTGGAGTGGTTTTGCAAGGACGAGTGATCAAATATTGCCAAGTCAAGATGTGCCATGCTGATAGACTCCTAACCAAGAACACTGAATGCTGTAATTAAATCAAAAGGCGCTTAAACAAAGTATTAGTTTAAGGGTGTGCACAGTTATGCAACCAGCTTATTGTACTTTTTTATGTTTTATATTTTTCCCCCTAACAGATTTATTTGTTTTTCAGTTGAATTGTACAGGTTATAGGTCACATTAAAGGTGGGAAAAGTTTTGAAATGATTTATTGTGGTCTCGTTTTTTTTATATCACAAAAACCTGGCATTTTAACAGGGGTGTGTACACTTTTTATATCCAGTGTGTGAAATTAGCAGCATATTGAACTGCAAGTCATTGAGCACACGTGCTCAAAATTCACCATATCAGGAAAAAAGTAAGCTATTTTTTATTTATTTTTGTAGTGGAGGAAGCCTCCCTGCATCACTTCTGGGGGGCTCCACCCCTACCCTTCAGTTAATTATAAATACCAATTCCAAGGTCACACTACAGTGGGAAAAGGTCAAATTTCCTTATCCACACTGTACTGTGATCTCACACAAGATAAAATCCGGCACTTCAAGAAGCTGATTTGGATCAGCTCTGCCAGCTTCTTTTTGCATTCAGAAGGTTGGCATGTGACAGCTTGTCAGTCAACCGTACTTGGTACATTTGAAATATCACTTCAGTCATCAGGGACTAGGAGTTTTTTTGTGCTGAACATGTTTTTCTCATTCCCATTCACTGTGAATTTTTTTAAATTATTTTGTGACTGAGCTTGCTAACCTGCTTTAATTTCTCTGTTATCTAATTTGTTATTCAGTTTTCTTAAAGTCTTGTACACATTTAAGACATTTTTTTTATGTTTTCTGTACTAAATAATTATATTGTCTTCCCCCATTCTAAACTTATATCTTCACTTGCACTGAATGTGGAAATTGTATGTTTTTCCTGGGCCATAATGAAAGTGTGATTTATCCTGTTAGCTCTTTAAGGTAAACAGAAAAGAGTAAATAAATATGGTATAAGACTTTTTAAATATGCATCATTCTATACCCAATTCATCTTTTCATATTTCATCTCTTAGGATCAATCCCTCATATTATTTACTTTTCACACGTGATATATTCAGCTCATTTATTTGTCTTTGAATTATATTTTTGCATACAGCTCAGCTGGCCATCTGCCATTGCTTCTCTGCCCATAGTTCACACTGATCAACTCATTCCCCTCAGAGACATAAGATTTGTTACATCAAGGAAAGACACCATCATGCTGTGGGTATTTTGTATGTTCTTCGCCTACCCTTGTATCCCATCTACATAGGGGAACACGTAGTGACCCTGGCTGACGTTTTTTTTTTCACTTTAGTGAGACGTGTATTAATAAAGTATGAGATTTTGCAAGACAACTATTTACCTCAGCCAAAAGCATAGGATGCAATCTTCATTTTATTAGACAAATAAATAAGATTTGTGTTAGCTGATAAACTGTGGTTAACATTTTTGACACTTCAGTTATAAGAAACGAATGTGCTGCAGATGCTATTACTTAGCATATATGTAGTCAGTAGTGGAAATCAGCCATACTTGCATGGTCCTTTGTATTTGCTCTAACAAGGGTACCCAATTATACAGAGTAAAATTAATACTAATACAAATGGTAGTGTTTGACCAATGCAGCAAGGCCTTCAGGAGTGGCCAGTGTCACCAAATAAATATAAGTACTCTCAAAGGTTAAAATATTCTATAGAGGGCCATCCACAATGAAAAGTTTAAATATATTTAATAATAAATAATAAAAAAAAATGAAAATACTAAATATTTACAATAAACACCAGAGTTTTAAGTCACAGGAAATATTAAAAATAATACTGATGACAGATTCACACAGGTACAGAAAAACAATACTTAACTAATCTCACTATATGTTCCTGACTTATCTAAATAATGAGTATTCTCTGGTTACGTACTAAAGCAAGGCAAGATGAAGTGGTTGAGTGGTCTTCCTTCTTTGTCAGGTTTCAAAAACATACTGCACTGAGACTTCTACCTCATCTAGTATTGAAACATCATTTTACTGCTGGATTACAGAATGACATCACATGCATCTGGTCATCTAACTCTGGTTCCACACTACCCCCTTTGCTAGAAGCTTAACCAGAATTTAGCACATATGTGTTACCATATGCGCACACAGCTTTGCTGAGGTGTATTATAGCATCTGGAAGCTATAAAACCAGTTAAAAACATCCATCCATACAGGATAGCAATTAGTTCACCCCTAAGGACAATACAGTAGGATTCTCACTCTTGTTTTTTTACAGACATTTTGTCTGTGACTGAGATTAACTTCTTCTCTTCCAATATCCTCTGTTACTATATATTGTATACCAAACAACATTCAACAAATTAGAGAACTGGCTTAATAATCGTCAGCTCTTAATGAACCCAAACAAAACCAAACTTCTACTATTCACCTCCACCCGTAAGACAACACCACCAACATTTTCAGTCTCTTCTCATAATGGCACCATAATTTCTCCAGAACCAACTACTAAACTGCTAGGTATAATCATTGATAATAATCTAAACTACAATGCCCATATAGACAAAACTATAAAAACAGTAAACAAAAAAAATAGGCTCCATGTATAGGATTAAGAAATTTCTAACCCCAACTGCCAGAACAGCCATAGCTCGCACACATCTTCTGTCATCCCTTCTCTATGCCTCACCCATCCTCACTAACTTATCCAAATCAAATCTCAACAAAATCACAAAATGTTATAACAATATAGCAAGATTTGCTACAGGCTCAGAATACAGAACTCACCATTGCCATAATCTTCAAAAATTAGGTTGGCTAGAGCTACCCAACGAGATCTGTTATAACCAACTCATAGTAACTCATAAAATCCTCCAACAACTTTCCTACACCCCCAGTCTAGCTAATATCATTACCCCATATTGCAACCTAGCATCCCTTCACTCTTCCAGCAGAATGCTAGTACAACCTACCAAAGCCAACAACTCAGCCGGAGATTCCTTATTCTCTAACACTGCTGGTAAAATATGGAACTCCCTTCCTGCTGAAGTAACGACCAATTGCTCCTTGCCTCACTTCAAAATATCACTAAAGACACACATGTACAATAACTGGCTATGTCCTTGTCTAAACCCTGACTAAAACTCAAATTACTCAGTCTGAGTTACTGCACTGACTTGAGTTTCAACCAAAGCTTGTCTCAGTCTTAGCTAGGCCCAGTCAAACCCAACGTTACTTATATAATCCATTAATCCATCCTAGCTATCAAAGATATTTTCCCTTTTTCTCTCCGTACGCTCCTTCAATTAATTTCCTCTACCCCCTTTATATTATCTCTAGCTTCCATTATCTGAACTGCAACCTCCTCCTTTCTCAGCCTCTGCTGCCTTCTACCCTACCTACCCTTCTCTTATCCTTCCTCTCATTCTTTATAAATGTTCTTCCTTTTCCTGTCTCCTCTTCCTATACCCTCATTTCTCTTATATGTTTTATTTTTTTCTCCCTTTATAGTTTCCTTCCATCTCCCACATTGTTGTTGACTTTCCCCTTACCTAAATAAAACCTTACTTTGAACCTCTCTTCATTATGGAATCTATTTGTAGTTGTCTTTTGATTTTTGTTAAATTCCTTAATATCCCTGTAAATTATTACCTTACTTTAGAACATTCTCTTAAATATGTAACCTCTTTGTATTTTTCTTTTGATTTTTGTAAAATTGATAAATATTACTGCGTACCGCATTTTAAATATTTATCCGTTTGGAGCTTTTCTCCCCGGGCCTCCGCTGAAAATGGATATGTATCCAGTCGGACTTTCCTGCTTAACAAATGTAAAATAAATAAATAAATAAATAAATATTAATTTCAACAGTTACAGTACAGTCTGACATAGAGGTGCATTTCTTTTCTGCCCAGCATTTTTAACACAACAGCATTACAAATACATTTTCAGCATAAGCATCTGTACAAATCAGTTTGATATACAAATGACATATTTTTTTTTACAAAATTCTAGCTAACTGTGCTGACATATGGTACATATCCACTGCCCTATTTCTCCTGGCATATCTGGCAAAACTTCACATCATCACATTCATAAAAAGCTACCTCAATTTTAGTAAACAGTCAACCAAGATATATTTTACTTCCAAAAAACTTATTTGTTAGAATCCAGCTATAAATGATTAAGCAATTTTGAATATGAATTGTTGGCTACTTTCTTTTTAACAGTAAGAGAATAGGCATTCCTGTACTGTGGATGAAATTAGCAGTTATGTTGAAAGTTATATGTTCATAAAATGTCAAAGGCATGGCTTCGCTTGTCATCTTAGAACATATAATAACATTATTCTTCTTTACTTTAGCTAAGTTGTATTGGATACCAGAAACTGAAATAAAAAACACTATTGATTTAAATACTGTAGTGAATAAAATTAAATATAGTTTCCTTTTAAGTGGTGACTTTAATTGCATTCTGAATAGAAATTACAAGTGCTTTGAGATAACCTAAAATACCAGCTTTGCTAAATCTCTAAAAATGGTAGTGTTTAATTTCAAGGATATTATGTTATTTAAGGACTCTAACTCTGTTTTTCACCCATTATTTTTATGTGCATGACACTCAAACAAGAATAGATATAGTGTATATTTCCAGTGATATTCAGAATAAAATAAAGAAGGTTATGGTGATTCCATGCCCACTTTCTGATCACAATACAATTTTAGTCAATTAAAAGCAGTTCTAAGAATGTGTCCTACTGTTTCTGGAATTTATGCATATTTCATTAATCAATCAGACCTTAAACCTTGATTTCTAGATCTTATAAATGCTATTTAGAATTAAGCAATGATGATATGTTTAATGAAATAATTCTGAGATTATCTTAAAGACGTTTGCATGATAAAATTTAAAAAATGGTGTGTTAAAATTAATAAATGGGATGCAGACACTGAATCTCTTCAGGATAGATTAAAACAGGAGGAATGTAAAGTTCAAAAAAGTGGCAAAGACAGTTTTGGAAAAGTGAAAGAAACTTCCAAACAGTACAAATTCTGGTTCATAAAGTTGAAAGAACTTTGAAAAAAATTAAATTTAATTCAAATTATATTAACATTATTCTAATATTTTTCAGAAATTTCATCTATAGAGACTTTGCTTAAAAATGGTTCTCCATTTATTTTATTTATTTTATTTTACATTTGTTGACTGGGCTAATCCAACTGGATACATGTCCATTTTCAGTGGAGGCCCGGGGAGAAAAGCTCCAGTAAAAAAAAACATACTAAAAAACATACAGAAAAACATACAGAAACATATATAACAACTATTAAAGAAAGGCATTAATATAGAATGTTACATCATCAGATTAACAAAATTTACAATTTACAAATTGTAATTTGTAAAAGTTTACAAATCCAAATACAAAATTTACAAGAAAGTACTGTTAAAAAGTGACTTAAAGAGTCAAGCATGGAAAGTAGTACTCAGGAGTGACAGTGTTAGAAATTAAGAAAGAAAGGTTAGTTTATAGAGAGTTGCATAAAGAGGTTTATAGTTCAGAATATTTTGTTTTGAGTCAAACAGATAATTAGAGAATAATAGTTAGTCAGGGTTGGTACAAGAGCATAACCAGTGGTTAGAGAGGAAATGTTTTAGGTTAGTTTTAAATAGTAGGAGATAGGTTAGGGTTGTAATGTCTTGTGGTAATTGTAATTGATTCCATATTTTACCAACTGAGTTAGAGAATATGGAGTCGCCTGCTGAGTTATATGATAAGGAAGTGTGATTTTGTTAGCGGAACGTAGATTCCTCAGGTTATTATATGACCTTATGAGGGTAGAAAGAATTGGGGTGTTGTTGGGTTGGTATAGGGCTTTGTGGGCAATTATAAGTTGGTTAAATTGTAATTGGTGAGGTAATTCAAGCCAGCCTAGTTGTTTTAGGTTCTGGCAGTGATGAGTCCTGTAAGGAGAGTTTGTAGCAAATCTGGCAATATTGTTATATGATCTAGCTAGTTTGTTAAGATTATTTTTAGAAAGATTGGTATATATGGGAGAAGCATATAATAGGGTAGAGATTAAGTGAGTTCTAGCTATTGTGGTCCTGGCTTCAGGTGTAAGGAAAGGTTTGATTCTATAGAGGGATCCGAGTTTTCTGTTAATAGTTTTTATTGTGGTATTTATGTGAATGTCAAACTTTAGTTGATTGTCAATTGTAATTCCTAGGAGTTTGGTGGTGGGGTCTGGAGAAATAAGGGTACCATTACTGGATGTGAGTGTGAAATGAAGAGGGAGAGACAAATAAGAGGGTGTAAAGAGCAAAAGTTTGTTTTTTTTGGGTTAAGGAGAAGGCAGTGGTTGGAGAACCATTGTTCTATAGTGGTGAAAGCTTTTTGTGTGAGAGAATGAAGTTCAGTTTGGGATGTGCCAGAACAAATTATGGTAGAGTCATCTGCATATTGAATGCAGGTAGAGAGTGGAGTAGAAAGATGAAGGTCATTTATGAAAATGGAAAACAATAGTGGTCCTAAAATGGAGCCCTGAGGGACACCTAGGGAGGTGGGAAGGAGGTCTGAAAGATGGTTTTGCCAGAGAACTGCTTGTTTTCGGTTTTCCAGGTAAGATGTAAACCAGTTCATAACAGGATTGTC
This sequence comes from Protopterus annectens, assembly GCF_019279795.1. Classification (NCBI taxonomy): domain Eukaryota; kingdom Metazoa; phylum Chordata; order Ceratodontiformes; family Protopteridae; genus Protopterus; species Protopterus annectens. The sequence goes on along the minus strand of NC_056726.1, from coordinate 1,809,544,393 downwards.
GAGAGAGAGGGACTTCAGAAGGTGGAGGAGAAGTTGATGATTTACCATGTCAAAGGCTTTGGATAGATCTACAAAGAATGCTGAGGAAAGAGTATTTTTATTGCGATTTTTGTTGATACAGTTAGTAAAGGATAACAAGGCTGTGGTGGTACTATGGAATGGCCGAAAACCATGTTGACAGTTAGCTAGGAGATTATAGTGGAGTAGGTGGTGTAGTAATTGTTTGTGGATACATTTCTCCATTATTTTAGCGAGTGGAGAGAGTAGAGCTATGGGGCGATAGTTGGAGAAATCAATGGAGTCTCCACCTTTGTGAAGAGGAATAATGTGTGAGATTTTCCAGATAGATGGTATAGTGCCTTCTTTTATGGTTCTATTAATCAATATGGAGATGGGATAGGCAATAGCTTTGGCTCCTATTTGAAGGTATTCTGCTGGTAATTTGTCAGCTGAGGGGGTAGCAGGTTTTAATTTTTGAAGTAAGGAAGAGATATAGGAGGTGGGTATAGGTACAAGGTGGAAGGGGGGAGGAGTGGAGCTTGGAGTGGGCAATTTGGAGGTATCAGGTTTTTGTTGATTTGCTAGCTTTAGTATAGCAGTAGTAAAGAAAGTATTAAAGGCATTTGCTGTTTGTGTTGGCAGTCAGGGTTGGAGCCTAGTGGTTTAGGCATGGCTACTTTGCCTGGGGATAGTAGTGTGTTAATAGTAGTCCAGAACTTTTGTGGTTGTTGAAGGGACGATTGTTGTAGGTGGATATAAAAGTTCTTTTTATCTTGTAGGATAGCTTTTTTTGTTATGTTTCTTTGTTGTCTAAACGTTTGGTGATCAGTAGTATTTCTTGTGGTATGCCATTTTGCCCAAGATTTGTTTCTACTAAGGATTAGTTTCTTAGTATGATTTGAGAGCCATTGGGCTGGTTTAGTTTTCATTCTTATGGAGCGCATTGGGGCATGATGGTCTAAGATTGCCAGGAATGTGGTATTGAAGTAGTTAACTGCTTCATTTATAGGGAGAGACTTAAGAGGTAACCAGTTGCAATGCTTAAGTTCAGTTTGAAACAGTTCTTGGTCAAAATGTTTTTTGGTACGGGCTGTTCTGACTGAAATAGGGATAGCTAAACTTGTTTTATGTCTGATAATATATATTAGAGAGTGGTCGCTAAGGTCGCCTGGGAGGGTTCCTGTTGTATATTTTTGTTGTGGGCTATTTGTTAGTATCCAATCCAGGATGCTTTCTGTATTATTAAGTTTATTTGTTCTAGTTGGAGAGTTTATAACTTGTGAGAAACCAAACAGGTTGATCAGGGTGGATGGATTAGTGTGGCTACATAAATTCCAGTCAATATTAAAGACTCCTAGGAGTATTGTTTCCTGAGGGAGATTTGAAGAAAGCCAGTTTAGTAAGTTTTCTAGTATTGTAGTATTTTTACCTGGGGGAAGGTAGGTGCAGATGATGTTACCTGATTTATGAGAGTTAAGCTGCAGTTTAGAAATAATTATTTCTACATTATTATCTGAGGGTAGGTTATGATTTATTTTGGTAATTTGTAGTCCTGCTTTATAGAGAATTGCTACCCCTCCACCTTTTTTATTTGTGCGGTCTTGTCAAAAGATATTATAGTCTGGGGGGATAATTTCGTTATCTTTTATTGTGGGTTTAGCCATGTTTCTGTTAAGCAGAGGATGTCAAACTGCTGAACATCTAGAAGGGCATGAATTTTTGGTATTTTGTTGCAAATACTACGTATGTTTAGATGGGCTATTGAGAGTGATTTGGAGGGTTTGCTTGATGGTAAAGGGATTGTTTTGTATTGGTTGCAGTTAGTGGAGGGTGGGGAAGGGTTTGGACCAGGGTTGGGGTGAATGTCTCCATCTATTAAGAAGTGGAGTAGTATAAAGTTGTAGTATTGGAGAGGCTTACAATGGTAGTCAAATATTTTTCTGTTGTTTAAAATTGAGTATTTAATATGAATTGGACAATGATATTTAGCTTGAAAGTAACTTGGCTTGTAGATGGCATTGAGAAAGCTTGTAGATAAAGCTGGATAAGGTGTTAGAGTTTGTTTGGAAGGGATGGTAAGAGTAGAGAAGAGGGGTTGTTCATAGGAGGTTAGGAGGTAAGTAGTGGTAAGAGTAGCTAGGAGTGAGAGTACTAGTAAAAATTGGCATTGGTAAGGCATGGCAGAGGAGTGTATAGTAGGTATTAGAGGGGAAGGACTGAGAGTAGGGGTTGACTTGTGGAAGATTAACAAAACATTGGAGAACATGAAGATCTCTCTGAACACCATTATATTGGGTGACTTCAACTACCCAAACATTGACTGGCAGCACTACTCAATCCCCAGCACCTTAGCCCAAAGGTTCCTGGAAATTATAAACTCAAATGCTATGGAACAACTAGTCACCACTCCCACAAGAGGGGACAACATACTAGACCTGATCATTACCAACATGGGGACTCTATGCTCCACACCAGAAGTATATCCCTCATTGGTAAGATCAGACCATAAATTAATTTCACTGGATGTCCACATCCCGACCCCACCCCAGCCCAGAAAACCACAGTGAAAAACTTCTCAAAAGCGAACTTCTCACTTCTCAAAACCAAAGTGGAATCCTTCAAGGCCCCAGGGCCAGTGGAAACTACGGCCCAAACTGCAGAATCCTATATAAATGCATTCTACGGACATCTCCAGGAATGCATGGATCATGCTATCCCAAACAAAACCAAGACCCAATCATCCAAAGGCAGGCGTCCAGTCTGGTGGACCCCTGCCATAAATAAACTGTACAACAGAAGGAGGAAGCTACTACATGATAGAGCAAAATCCCTAATAGGGAAGGCATCTCTGATCAGTACTAGCAAAAAATTACGATCCCTCATAAAATCCTCCAAGGCCAGCTTCGAGAGAAAAATTGCACAGGACACCAAAGACAATCATAAGGCTTTTTTCAGTTATGTTAGAAACCTGAGATGCAACTCCCAGACTTGTTCTGAGTAGATTCTAAATGACAAAAAATACACTGAACCCACAGACATCGCCAATATCCTGGCAGACAGGTTCAGTGCAAACTTCTTCACCCCCTCTCCCCCAAAAGAGCAAGTATCTATCCCGGCAGAGAGCTGCCTCCCAAACATCTCAGATGCTCAGGTGAAGGCTGCCCTCTCCAAAGCAAAAAACACTGCTTCCATGGGACCAGATGGCATCCCAGGTTGCGTCCTACATGAACTCCAAGAGGAACTAATCCCTCAAATAAAACAGCTATACAATCTCAGCCTCACTACAGGATATGTGCCCACAGAATGGCATACAGCAACAGTGGTCCCACTCCACAAAGGTGGAGCCTCTACGGACCCTGGAAACTATCGCCCATAAGCCTGACTAGCTTAGTCTGCAAGGCTAAGGAGAGGATCATCATGGAGCTCATAAACAAAGACATTGGGGACCTACAGACACTAGATCCTACCCAGTTCGGCTTTGTCAAGGGCAGATCCTGCCTTTTGAACCTGGTTGACTTCTTTGAAACAGTCACCAAAGCCATAGATGAAGGGAAGGTAGTCCACACAGCCTATCTGGACCTTGCAAAGGCATTTGACACAATACCCCAGTGCGGCATCATAGATAAGCTATCCAGCTTAAATATAAACCCCTATGTCACAAGATGGGTTGCAAACTGGCTCAAAGACAGAACCCACAGAGTGAGAGTTGCTGGAGCCATATCAGACTCGAAACCGGTCACAAGTGGCGTCCCACAGGGTTCTGTCCTGGGACCACTCTTGTTCGGTATATACTTTTCCGAGGTACAGGCAAACGTGGGAGGACTATGGCTCACCAAGTTCGCAGACGACTGCAAACTGGGCGCCATAATCAACTCTCCAGCTGACACAAACATCCTTCAAAAAGGTCTCACAGAGACAGATAACTGGTACCAGCACCATGGTTTAAAGCTAAATGCCAAAAAATGTATAGTCATACCCTTTGGCAAAAACAATGTGCCCACAAATTACCACATAGGCGGAAACCCATTAAGTACAGAGAAAGTTATTAGGGACCTGGGGACCTAAGTTGAAAGTTGATAGCAATCTCTCCTTTGAAAACCACATTGCCAAAGTGGTTAGAAAGACCTTCTACATAGCCCACCTCATCACGAAGGGTTTCACATCTAGATCAAGAGAGGTAATCGTGCCCCTTTATTCATCCCTCATCAGGCCCATCATAGAATACAATGCCCCTTTTGGAATGTACCTTACCTGACACCTGCAGCAATTAGAAAGACCCCAAAAGTATCTCACCAAGAGGATCAAGGGTCTCAAACAGATGCCATATGCTGCTCAGTTAAAAAAACTCCAGCTCTACTCAGTTGCATACCGCCTACTTCGAGGCGATCTATGCCTGACATACAAAGCTATGTCAAATCCAGAATTAATGGACATGCTCCACCTCAGTAAATCTAAATCCCTTAGAGCCACACGCTCGAGGGACTTGAACCTCAGCACAGAAATAAATAGAACTTGCTGGAGGGACAGGTTCATAACCCAGAGGCTCCCTTCGCTCTGGAATAGAATTCCAGTTCATGTGAGGCAGAGCACCTCACTGAATCTCTTCAAGAAGAATCTCGATAAGTGGATGGGAGATTGTAGGTTTGTCCCAGGGATTACTCTCGTGTCACTATTAGACAGAGGCACAGTAAACTAAACCTTAAAAAGGGCACAGTATACTCAAATCAAGGGGTGGCATAAGCCATACAGAATCGGGCTAGGCTTATAATTGCCCCAGGGCAGATAACCTAGTATGAACCTATGAACCTATTAGGCAAGTGGTAGTGGGTGGAGATATGTTCCCGAGGGGAGTGGTGATAAAAATGTAGGGGTGTGGCTGGTAGTGATAGTATGATTGGTTTATGGTAAAGGGGGTGTGTTTATGAGGGTATAAGTTTAGAGACACTGAGGGCGGGTGGGAATTGGGGGCAGAGTAGGGGAGCGGAGTAAGCCCGAAGGGCGAACGGAGCGGGAAGACACAAGCGAGTGGATTACTAAGGAAGACAATCTATAGAGTGGAGGAAAACAGCAGGTAGGTCAGAGAGTGAGAGAAAGTATAATGGTATATTAGGCTAATCTGAGGAGATATACTACGTTAGGGTACGGGAGTGTGGTAGGAGTACTGTGTAGCAAGGTCAGGGAGGGGAGGGTGAAAAAGACAGGTCAGTAAAAGAGACTCTGTTTAAAAGACAAAGTAAGTAAGGGATGAGGGAGGTTAGAAAGAAAGTGTATGAGGTGCAATTAGGCTAGTGGTAAGGCGCCACCTTGTGGCCAGTTATTTAACTGCAATGACTGGTTCCTAAGCAAGGGGCTGATAACAGGAGTGAGAGAGAAAAGATACTATAAAAAAGCAATAGGAATAGTTGAGCAAGATATTTAGTGAGTTTCAGCACTAGTAAGGAAGTGGGGATTGGGGATTATTGGCTGCCGGCTATCCTGGGTAGGAAGCTTACCTAACATAGGAGAGTCTTTAAAGTTAGAACAAACATACAGAAACCGGACATACTTTCACTGTCTTATTGAGTTGGTTTCTCAGGGAGCTGAAGGGAGTGATCTTAGTTGGTGAACTTTCTGGTCTTCCAGGAGGGTAGTAGGCAGGTAGTTAGGTTCTTGAATGTACCAATTAACCAAGCTAGTGAAGGGTAGGAAGAGAGAGAAGATAGTAAGGCTAACAGTGATAATGTTAGAAAAGCAAATTCAATTATATCACATACACTTGAGTATTAGCTAAAAACATCTGCAATGTATTCATGTTAAAATACATCTAGTCAATAAAATGAAATATACAGATAAATCAATGAAGTCTAACAACTGTTCTTATTACATGCTGAAAGCTTGAATATAAGAGCAGAAGCAATAGTTTTCCATACTTTAATTATTAAATGAGGCTATCAGTATGCCCTTCACAAAAAGCGATTGTTAAGCTCTAAAGTACTTACTTAAACCATTATATAATAGGTTCAATATAAGAGATATGTGGATTTGAAAATCTGGTAGTTTGTATATGGCTAATCGGTTCAAGACTGACCTGTGTTCTATGTTAAAGAGAGATTAGCACAGGCAGCGTTTATTCAGTGTGGGTAAAATCAAAACCACCAACTGCGAGCTATTGAGGGAGTGGAGTACTATATTAGCCTCTAAGATAAGTATGTTAGATAAAACAGCTACTTCCCCAATTGTCATTTAACTATCTTTGGTAATGTATTCAGTGAGAGACAAAAAACATGTGTAATGCGACAATGTTAGAGTAAGTGGTCTCTGCGGTAGCTGAAATTATCAGAATTAGTAGCGCAAGTTCAGTATTGCCAAGGTATTAACCTTTAGAGAGAGTATAGTAAGTAGAACAAATACATACCACTTTTGTTAACTTTTAACCCAAAAAGGAAGATATGGCAAAAGAAAGAAAAGCTAATTCATTGCCATGTGCTTGCCAAGGTAAAAGCCTCCGGGGAAGTACAGAGATTAAATACAACTGCTTTACACAGCTAATAGGTACATGACCACGGAGAGGTACAGCTACAGATAATAGTATCGTGCGTCTAGCTTCTTATTGTTTATACTCCTGTTTGCTTTGATTCAAATGTACATGCTAAAATGATGTTAAAATATAATAAACTTTTGCTTTGGTCACAATATTTGAAAAATAATTTTATGTCCATAGATAGTATTATATCTGGCTTTAATTTAGACAAATCAAATTGGATTTAATTTAATAATATCAAGATACTATGGAAGAAAGAAAGAATAATTGCAGTTCCCCAAAACTATGGGATTATTTTCTCTAGTCATTAATATTAAACTCAAAGTCAAAGTAAACTTTATTGTCATTTAGAACTACACACTTGTAGCCTAAACGAAATGTGCTTCAGCTCAATTCTTGAAATTACAAAGGAAAGTGAAACAACACAGACAAGTAAAGGAATAAACATAACTAACAAATACAAACTATTCTCAATACATGCAAGAAAGAGCAGAGACATTTACCAACACTTGTATATGAAAAGAATACCCTCCCCTGAGTTAACTTAATTATCATATTTAAAGTAAAACAAGACAACTTTTGAAATGCATAAGTTATTTGTCTAATATTGCACTTGAGTGAATTAAATAATACTGACTATAGATATAATCAATAAATATTGCACTTACTTGGACTATATGTAAGTATATATTGCACAAATAAATAAAAATGTACTTATGTGTCCGGACCCCTGGGACTAGTGCCTAAGGTCAGAAGTCTAATCACTGTAGGCAAGAAACTTTTACTGAATCTTGTAGTCCTACAGTGGATGCTGCATTATCTCTTGCCCAATGCCAGATGTGTGTTGTCCTGTATTATTTTGGTGGCCTTTCAGATGCCTCTTGCAGAATAAAGATGTATTAATGGAAGACTGGAACCTGTTACCTTCTCTGCAACCCTCACCACTCTTTGTAGTGCCTTCCTTTCTGTAACTGTGCAATTTCCAAACCACACTGTGAAGTTGCAGGTGAGGATGCTCTCTATTTGCACTTGTATAGAAGATGGAGAGAATATGAGGAGGAAGCTTGGCTTTTTTCAGCCTTCTTAAAAAGTGGAGGCATTGGTGCACTTTCTTGACCAGTTGACTGGTGTTTCCTGACCGCAAGAGATCCGCGGATATGTGTAAACCCAGGAATTTCATACTCTTAAACTTCTCCACACTCTCGTCATTGATCCTGAGCACTGGGTGGTTTGTTCTCCTTTTCCTGAAGTTGACGATAATCTCTCTGGTTTTGCTTACATTTAGGCCAGGGTTGTTCCTCTTGCACCAACTGATCAGAGATGCCACCTCCTCTCTGTATGCCCTTTCATCCTCCTTTGTGATGAGCCCCATGACATTAATATACAATATTAATATATGATATTAATGAAGAAATTAATCCTTCTTTATCAAAACATTATAAATTAATTCTAGAGCTAGACCTTACAATTAATGTAACATTTTGTCACGTCATTGATCAGTATAATGTGGTAGATCTCAGTAAAGATCATTATAAACAATTTTAAAATCAGTTGAATGAGCTATAACTAGTATTCAAAAATCTTTCCATCTGAGTACTTACACAGGGCCTTTGTTATACCATGTAAAATTCATACAGTTTATAAAACTAAAGATATTTATTGGAGATGTAAAATTGCATGTTTCCAGGCTGGTTTCATATTTTCTCTGCATATGCAAAAATGAACTTTATTAGGAAAAAATAAAAACTTCTTTAAGTCTGTTTGCATAAATGTATAACATCTGATTCTCTTATGATTCTCATATTCCAATTCCTTTGTGTGTCAATTCTTCTCAATATCCTTAGCTCTGAGCATTTCTAGCTGTGGCTTTGATGGTAATTACCCTAAAACAGAAACTATTTATTATGTGCTATAAATAAATGAGTTTTATCAAATTAATAACATCTGATTCTACATTTTACTTGAAAAGCGTAATTAATAATCAGCTGAAGTTTTTTCTTTTCTTAATCTGTATTTGAAACTTATTAATTAAACCCCTATTTTTATATGATTCTATATTTATGTTTTTGTTGTGTGAAAAAAGTATTTATAAAGAAAGATTAATTTCTATAGCATTTTAGTTGTTTCACTTTATTGTATCATATCAATGTGATTTGCTTACAGTATAGCATTTTTCTGCAATATTAAGAGTCAGAAGGTAAATATTCTTCTACTACATCAGGAGAGAGAAACTTTTCTCATTCTTTCCATAAGACACGGCTGCACCAATATCCATCAAAAGATTTCTCCCCTTCCTCATTTGCTTATACATCTCCCATTTCCTTGATGCTGCAGCAGGACTGGGGACTTTTGTCCCTTCCAAAGGAGATGGACCATTGTTACTTTATTCCATTGTCTGGACACCTGCATTGACAGTGGAGAACACTTGTTTTATATCAGTGGATGAGCAATTTTAAGTGTTTTGTTAATTATGCCTGTGTATATTGTAGCTTTGAAGGCAAGAACATTTGGCTTTAGATTTTTAAAACATTTTCTGGTAGGGATTTTTCTCCAACCAAAAACATTAAATTTGGTTGAAGTAGGTAGAGTTCTTCACCTAGTTATTTATTATTATGATTCAAGTAGCTCTCATAATCCATAGTTCAGAGCTTATCTGAAACAATCCTGTGTTGGTTTTGATTGATTGTGCAGTTTCCTGGTAAGAGATTTATTTTGATTTATATTTTATTTTTATCAGTGTTTTTCGTTGTTTGTAGGAAGAAAGGAATAGTTTGTGGACAATAATATTTGCTTTGATTTTTATTTTGTTGTTTTACCTTTAATATTCAGTGTTTGTTGTTAGGGATAGGTTTTTAATAAGCAAACTCTATCCAACCCAAGGGGCCTAGTCAGCTATAAATTCACACAGGATGCAGAGAAGACACTACAGAGCTTATCTGAAGCAATCTTGTGATTTATTGATCTTTACTGTTAAAACAAGGTGCAGCTGCAAATGATGTAAAGGAAATCTAGCTTTTGTGTGACTTTCACAACTGGTATGGTAGGTAAGAACAATGACTTTATTGTACATAATTTAATATTTAGTTGTATACTGTTTGTGTGATTTTTCTCATCAAATATGACTTCAAATCTCTCTGAATTCTGTAATACCTGATTTTTATTATCCGTTTCTATTTGAATTTTTTGTTTGTAGCTGAAATGTATTCCTTAAATAAGTATGCTATTAATGATCTTGTACAGTATTCTAAATGCTATGAATACTTAAATTCAGCACCTGCTAACACTGGTGATCTGTGTTCCTCATGTCAAAAGTTAGATGATTTGTTTACTGGCTGCTACCATGGATGACAATCATTCAGTTAGCTCTGTAACTGGACAAATTACACCTTGCTGCACCATTTTATCCAACAATGCTTTGACTTTATCCTGCTTAGCTATCAGAACTTTTCTTGCTGGTGTGACCACTGGACTGACCTCTGGGTCTAACTTTATAGAGTACACAAATGGACGTTTACCCAACTTGTCATCGAAATCAGTATACTCTGAGAAAATGACTTCAGAAAAATTGGAACTAGGATATGTGTTTATATGATGGACTTCTGTTGTAAAAGAAAGCAGATTCATTCTCAAACTTTCTCTGAGACCTAATAATGACTGTACAGGTCTTTGGACTATATAGAATAACAAGCTGTAACAGTTCCTAGCCACATAACATGAAAGCACTACTGAGCCTTCGGTATGAACTTCTTCACCTCCATAAGCAGCAAGTTTTGCACAACTAGCCACCTTGAGTTGTTCACCAGCTCTCACCTTAGCAAATGTGTCTGCTGACATAACATTACACTTTGAACCAGTGTCTACTTTGAGCTCGGTGGATTTACCATTGATCTGAATTCACTGCATTAACCTTTTCATCAATTACTGATACACCATCTACACAGAAAGTAGAATCACAGCTCTCTGTATGATCAACTTGCTTTTTTGAGTGAGCCTTCTTTATAACTGTGTGAGCTTTACTTGATTTGCAAAACTTTTGAAAATGGTTCCTTTTTTTTTACACTTGTGGCATTGCTGACCAAATGCTAAGTATTTCTCTCTCTTAGACTCATGAATGGCACCACAATTGCGACAGTTAACAATAAAGCTGGATATGGGTTTTTCTGCCTCACCCTTGCACTGCACTGAGCATGCTCCTTTCTTAGAACTTGCTGGAAAACTATATGGTTTCCCATGAAAATCAGCAGGGGCTGTAGCTGCCATGTTCTTAGGCCTGCTTTTGCCAGCCACATATTGCATGCTGTCCACATTTGCTCTGGAGCCCACTAAAACCATGCTCTTATCACTTGCAAGCATACTTGTGTGCCTTTCTGTAACTTCATGGATTTGACAAATCTCAACAGCTTTACTCAACATTAAATCACTGCATGAAGCAAAATCTTTCTCACAGCAACACTATTAATAACACACATAAGCTTGTCCTTTATCAACTCATCTTTTAAGTCACCAAGCCGACACATTTTAGCTATGTTTTACAGGTCAGTAATATAAACTGCAAAAGTTTCCCCTGGTTTCTGATCTCTTGTGTAAAACAAATACTTCTTTAATGTAATATTTGTCTGAGGGTTACACATTTCCCTGAATTTGCACTTCAAACACTCGGGGTCTTCCCTAGATTGAGCCTGTACAACAATATGGTGGTTTTCACCTTCCCCCTCATATACTGCTGGTGCATACACAAATGAACGCTCTCTTTCAGTGGCCCTTGACCCAGCTAGGTTTAGCAAAATGAATGCCCTAGTATGTGCATCTTTGTCAGAATAAACTGCTTGTATAAAAATATCATACTCTTGCTGAAATAGTCTCTGATTCTCTGCAATATTCTAATCAAATACAAGTGGTGAGGGTTTTCAAAATCCATCTGCCATATTAACACATACCAGTGAAGGCTTTTGGAAGTATACACAAACTCACACATACACACACACACACACGCCAGAAATTTATGCCAATATTTGTAACTTTGCTGAATAACACAATAAACCTCTGAATAACTAAACTTTGCGAAGTAAGTCTCTCGGGCACTGTGATACTCTTGAAATTACTGTACTGTAAGAAGCACTTCGAAGTAACTGCACTTTGCGAATAAACATTACACAGCATACTGAAACTTCCCCCAAAATGGCAGTACTTTGCTAAATAACTCTTTACAGTGCAAGAAACACTCTGTAATGGTGGCACTTTGCGAATAGACACACCCAGCCCAAGAAACTTTTCGAAATGACTGTATTTTGACTGTACTTCATGAAATAGTTGCACTTTGCACACAAATAAACTCTTTGGAATAAATAGACAGTAATAAGCACACACTGAAAGTACTTTACATACTTTGAGAGACTTCGAATAACTCTAGTTATGCCCTGAATACAATACAAAATTAGTAGTTATGCTTAATGTACCCTTTATGCCCTCATTATATTTGTTTTGCTTGTTTAATCTCTTTTTGTGCCCTTTGCACTTTTCTTGTGCTCGTTTTACTCTAAACATGCCTGTTTTGCTTTAAACATGCTCGTTTTGCAATTCCAAGGTAATTCCAAACCCCTTATGCGCTTTTCTGATAATCGTTTTATCAGATATCTTAATTTTAAACATTTTGTTTAATTAATAGACCTTTTATGCATCTCGCTTGTTTAATATTGCAGTTTGTGCCCTTGTAATGCTCTGTTTTATCCTTTTTATAAAATAAACCTTTCATGCAAGTTTTCATTACCTTTGTTAATTTCTGGCCCTTTTTGTGTTTGTTTCTCTCTGTTTACCTTCACTAATAACTCTGCACCTCAAAGCTCTGAATATCACTTTCTGGAATCCCAGTTCTGACACCATGTTGCTCGTCTAGTCAGGATGAAACAGACAAGTGTTTGTGGGTTCTGTTCAGGCATCTTTATTATGTACAAACACATCAGGATTGAGGCTTCATAACTTTAACTTGGGTAAACTTATAAACAAACTAGCTATTACACTCATACATGCTCACTCTCTGGCTGCACTGTCAAAATGGCACTGAAGCTAGCATGTGCTTGCTATTTATATGCATATGCCATCCTTGAAATGCTTATTAAAGATACAGCACACACACACTATTCTACACTTACCATTATTAGTAGTAAATATAGATTTACTGATGTTGATTGAACTTGTGCAATTCACGCAGCTTGAAGAACTGTTGTTACATATATTAATGACTGGACTGATGAGATAAATAATATTAGGCAAAGAGCAAATAGATCACAGTTAGGAAAGGAAGTGTTTATTGTCAATAAAGTTCACTCAACCCCTACTGAACAAGATACCACTGACAACTTTGGAATTCTGAATACAAGTATTCAACAATCTGAGGATTCAGAGCATGTAGAAGAAAATGAAAAAGAAAGAAAGGGCAAAATTCAAAACAACAAGGAAGAAAAAGAAACTGATCAGTGTCTATAAAGCAAAGAGAATACATACTAAAAAGGGTACTGCTTTATTATGCAACTCACAGATTACAGGGAATGATAACATTTGTCTACCAGAAAACCTTCAATCTACTGAAAAAGATTTTCCAAAAGAGAATGTACAAAAAAGAGACAAGTGTTGGGTGAAAAGGAACAAATCAAAATTGAACTTGGATTGAAGAACATGAGAAAGACAGAAGTTGACAACATGGCTGAATCTGTGAATGTAAAAAGCTAGTTGGATAAGAACAGAGCATGTTTGGAAAAGGAAGGGTCTATTATCTGTAAATATCACTCAAACCCTATTAAACAAGATAATTCCAATGGCAACTTTGAAGTTCTGGATACAAGTATTCAGCAATCTGAGGAATCAGCACATTCAGAAGAAAATAATAAAAGAAAGGAAGAAGTTCACGACAAGGAAGAAACATAAACCGATTAATGGCTATAAAGTAAGAATAAATGCTTAAAAGGGCACTTCTTTGTTATGTAACACACAGATTCTAGAGAATGAACCCACGTTGTTCTGTTAGAAAACCTTCACTCTACAGAAAAAGGAATATTTTTTTTCCAAAAGAGAAGGTAGAAAACAGATGCAAAGGGCAGATGAGAAAGAAGAAATCAAAATTGAACTTTGAAGGACTGGAGAACAGTACTGTAAGAAAAAAAGAGAAAGACAGAAGTTGACAAGGTGGCTCAAGCTGTGGATGTATAAAGCCAAATGGTTGACAGCTCTATGCATGAAAATGTACGAAGCAGTGAAAAGAGTGGGATTAATAAGACTAATGGTGATTAAGATCATTCATTTGTAACAATTGATAGAGCAGATATTACTGAATTAGAAGTTGAGGATTCTTCATATTTGGTCAAAAATTATATTCTTATAATCAGAGATTCATTTATTAGAGGAACTGATACTTATATTAGCAGAGAAGATAATGAACATTAAATAGCTGTATTATGCTTGCCATTAGCAAAAACAGATGATGTGAGAAAGGCATTTCAATGCCTTAATGTTAGGAAGAAGGGATCTGTTTTTCTTCTTGTTGGTACAAATAATCTCGTTTACAAGGTCTGTCTGATTGTTAGTAGTAAACTTACAACCTTCTTAGTGTAGGCTGTATAGATGTTAGTACATATGTTTCAGCGATCACGTACAGAAAGGAGAGTCAGGTCACCGTGAATGAAAATATATTTGGGGTAAATACCTGCATTAAAAAAATGTCCCATTTTGAAAATGGAAATGTGTAGAGCCTCCAAACTTAATTTTGGGCACAAGCATTTAGGCAGGAAGGTGTGTACTTGCCAGGATCAGAAATTTTGCAGTATTTTGTAATACTTGACAAACACAAGACAGGATTTTTTTTTGCCAGGTTAAAAATTTAAGTTCACAGGTAGCACGATTTAATGGATCTCTGATGGTTGTTGATGCTCGGTGCATCAGTAATAAACTTTTTTATTTGAACATTTGCTATGTTCTCGCAAGACTGATGTTATTGTTTGAGAAACATGGTTAAAGAAAAATGACTGGAAACCAGTTTTGTCAGGTTAAAATGTTTTTACTGTAACAGACATTCTAGCAAAAATGGAGGTGTTATGATAGAGATTAAAGATTATGAGACCTGTGACTGTTACATGTTCAATGATAACACCAATAATATATATTGTGTAACTGTGACAACAAAGACAAATCCAGAACATACACTTGTTGGAGTATATATGCCACCAAAATCAAGTGCTGACGGCCTAGAGAAATTCATACTTTTCTTGCAGTAAATAAAGGACGGACAAATAGTAGTGGCTGGGGACTTAAATTTGCCAGAAAAAGACTGGAATAATATTGATTCAATAACATTAGTAAGGAAATTATTTACAGTATATGTTCAGGAACAGAATTTGCTTCAGATTTAAAAAAAAAAGCCTACCAGGGAACAGAACATATTAAACATTCCCTGGATTCATTAACGCTTACACTAAGCATCCACCATTTTGAGTAAACAGTCACACAAGCATAACTCACACCTTTTTCCTCCTGATTTTAGTTAATCTACTGATTTTCTTGCAGCCTTAAATATTAAGGGAGATTCATAATGGTTACCACAAAGTGTACACTACATGTGCACTTAGTGTAATCTTTCTAGTTGACTAGAAAGCGTAAAAACGTGGTAGGGAATGTTGTTGAATATGGATCATGTACATTTAGTGTACACATAGTGTACACTTAGTGTAGGCATTAATGAATCTGGCTCATTATTTGCCTAAAAAAATTACTGTTGCTTCATATCAAGTAACAGACTGGTGGCAGTGAATCTGCCTTATAGTCTGGGCAAAGTTGGTAGAATGGGTAATCTGTGCCAGCATTTTCCAGGTGTGTGTGTGTGTGTGTGTGTGTGTGTGTGTGTGTGTGTGTGTGTGTGTGTGTGTCAGTTACTTGGGGCATGGACATGAAGCACTGGTTTCACATTGCCGGTGGGGAGCCTGATTGGGGACCTGGGGAGAGACAGATAGAGACACCCAGACCCCAGGCTAAATGTGTGCCCTGTGTGCTCTTAAGGGAAATTGTGCTTGAGGTCTGCATCTGGAAATACTGAGTGTATCCATTTGTATTCCAAGTGAATGTCCCTCTCCAGTGTCAGTGGTGAGGATTTAGGCTCCTTGATTACTGGCCCAGCATGGAGACATCACACACCCAACAGGAAAAAAAACACTCTCATAAAACTAAGCAAACAACTCAGAGACAAATAAAGTCTAACAAAGCCAAATTTGAGGTAAGTTTGGCCTCCAAGGCCAAAGGCAACCACAATGCATTTTTTAGCTATGTCTGCAACCTCAAAGATAATACACAATTGTGTGCAGAGCTCATTGCCAGTGCAGCCACCTATACTGAGCCAGAAGATATAGAGAACCTACTGGCTGGCAAATTAATTTCCAACATTACCCCCTCTCCTTCCTTCTTGAAATACCATGAAATATAACTCCCCCTGCTGTCATTAGGGAAGAGGTCCTTAATAGTCTCTCTAAGGCCAAGAACATAGCATCAATGGACCCATACAATATCTCAGGATTCTTTCTAGATAGCATGAAACATGATGTATGACCTATCATGTCCTCTGGATTTAATATTTAATATTTAATTGGAGGCTACATGCCGCATGAATGGAGAACAGCAACAGTAATCCTCTTGCACAAAGACAGGCCACCCGCAGACCCATAGGTCTCACTGATATCATATGCAAAGCCATGGAAATGATCAGTAATGACATAGGAAACTTCCAGACACTGGATCCAACCCAGTTTGGTTTTGCCAAGGGCAGGTCATGCCTATTCAACCTGGTTGACTTCTTTGAGAAGGTCAACAAAACAGCGGATGAGGGCAAAATGATTTACACTGCCTACAATGACCTGACCAAGGTATTTGACACAATACCCCACTTGAGCAATGTTGACAAGCTCAAGAGGTCAGGTATAAACCCTTATGTCTCCCAGAGGGTAGCCAGCTGGCTCACATTAGGACCCAGAAAGGTAGAATTGGGGAGTCCACCTCTACAAAGAGGCCAGTCACAAGCAGCACCTCTCAAGGATCAGTCCTGAGATCGATCCTTTTTGGCATTTACTTCTCTAGAATCAAGGCCAATGTCAATGGTCTCTGGTTGACTAATCTAGCCGATTGCAAATTAGGAGCAGTCATAGAACTCCCCACTGACACAGATGTTTTCCAGGAAGTGCTGACACAGGCAAATAACTGGTCTCAGAGCCATGGACTAAAACTAAATTCCAAGAAATGCATAATAGTATCCCTCAGGAAGTCATCCATCCCTGGTAATTATCATATTGACAACACACCCTAAAGAATTGACTAAGTTATCAGGGACTTGGGGGCACACACAGACAGTAGTCTAGCCTTTAACCATCATTTGTCCACAGTAGTTACAAAATCATTTTAAGTTGTATAACTTGCAAACAAAGGTATGGCATCTGGTCCAAGGAAGTCATTGTTCCAGTGTGTTCTGCATTAATCAGATTTGTCATGGAGTACAATGCCCCGTTTGGTATGTACCTAACCAGGCACATCCAGCAGTTGGTATGTCCACAGAGGTTCCTCACTAAAAGAATACAGAGTGTAGGTAATATGCCCTCTATAGACTTTCTCAAGGTCCTATCCCTGTAATCTGTCTTGTACAGGTTGTTGAGGTGAGATCTATGCTTAGCATACAAGGTCATTCCCTATGGCTGGCATACAAGATGTCAGTCCCTCCTCTGGACCAATGATTAAGGAGCCTCAATTCTCAACACTGACAAGGTCTGGGAACATTAACTGAGAGAAAAATAAGACACGCACCATGTTTTCAGAAACAGCCGTCTGCACCAAGTACAATTTCCCTTAGGAGCACACAGAGGGTGCACACTCCTATCCTGGGGCTGGGTTTCCTCTCCAGGCCCAAAATAAGACTCCCCACTGACCACTATAGAGCTGAGTCCTTAGCCGGGTGTTCCAAGCCAAGAACTCCACCACCCTCTCTGTGAAATCAGTGCTCTCAGTGTCCATGTTCAAAGTAGCTGTTAGATACACACCTTTTTTCTGATTTGATTTTCACACACACACACACACACACACACACACACACACATACACACACACACACACACACACCTACCTACCTCTGAAAAGCTGGCACAGCTTAGAGCTCTGCCACCTCCACCCAGATTATAAGGTAGATCTGCTGCCACCAGAACACCCAAAGCCAACTACTTTAAGGCTCTTACCAGGGTATCCAATTACACTTATTAAAGTTATGGTAGTGTTTAATTAAGCAGCAAAACTTTCGGGAATGTGAAATGACAATGCCATTAAATTAATGCAAGTACTCTCAAAGGTTAAATATTTTTAAAAGACCAGCCACAATGAAAGGTTTAGATATATTTAATAATAAATAATAAAAAACATGAAAATACTGAATATGTATTTACAATAAACACTAAAGTTTCAATCACAAAAATAAAAAAACAACACAGGTGGAAAGACTCAGACAGATGCAGAAAAAAAAACATTTAGTTAATCTCACTATATTTTTTCTGACTGAATAATTACTTTATTTACTTTAGTTATTTACTAAAGTAAGGCAGGATGAACGTGAATGAGTGTCTTTTCATGTCCAAAAACAGAGTGCACATGTCACGTCTCTCACAAGTATTCAAATACAATTTCAGTGCTGGCTACATAATGACATCACATCTGGTCACATGACTCTGTGGTTCCCACACTAACCTCTCACTAGAAACTAATCCAGGATCTGGCACTCGTGTGTCACAATACACACACAGAACTTTAGCTAAGGTTAATTACAGCATCTGGAAACTGTAAAACAATTCCAACAATTCCGCCCTTTCTGCAGAAACTAACAAGTCATTCTCTGGCACCCCAGGGTAACAATTATCTCACCAATAATGACAATAGAGCAGGATCCCAACCCAGGATTTTCACAAATATTGCTTTTCTGGCTGCATTCAGACCTATGAGATAAAATCTTTATGGCCTAAACCAAATCATTTAATTTCAGGCTATTTTTCTTAAGGTTAGCTGGGCTGAGTTTAACCCCTTCCCTTATAGTAGCCTGTGTTAAAATATATGCATTTCATCAGTTGCAACAATACAGTCTGACATACATGTATATTTCTTTTCTGTCCAGCAGGACCCAGTGTTGATACATTTTTAACACAAGCAACTTTACAAATACATTTTTAACACAAACATATGTACAAATCACTTTGTTATTCAAATGACATATAATTCTTTACAAAACTCCAGTTAGCTATGCACTGCCTACTCTCCCTGGCATAGCTAGCACTACTTTCCATTTGCACCTACCGTACTTGCGAGCAGTCTTTTCTTTATAGCTGGTACTACCTGACATCATCACACAAGGCATTATCAGACCCAACCCTGATGGGCCTCCTGCATATTTTCCAAACAAACAGCCCCAGAATTATCTATTGTAAAGACTTAAACCTTTCTGTGATATAAATAGGCCCTGCTGGAGATTCAGGTATGTATCACAGAGACTACCCCTTCTCTGGAACAGCCCCCCCAATCCATGTGATGCATAGTTCTCCTAACCCAATTCAGGTGTAACCTGGACAGCTGGAAGGGAAAC
This sequence comes from Protopterus annectens, assembly GCF_019279795.1. Classification (NCBI taxonomy): domain Eukaryota; kingdom Metazoa; phylum Chordata; order Ceratodontiformes; family Protopteridae; genus Protopterus; species Protopterus annectens. Next base: position 1,809,525,233 of record NC_056726.1, on the reverse strand, counting down.
AGGAAATTTGTCCCTGGTTTGGCACCTATGTCTCTAATGGACACATGCCGCCTTTAAATTGGTCCTCTCCTAGACATCTGCTTGTAAATGTTTTATCGTCCAAGCCCCTCCTTGCACTTATCAAGGGTACAATAATTTATCAGGCATTTGGGATGCATGGTTAGGCTTAAAACGGCCCTTTTGGTCATTAGCTCAGTAAACACGTATGACCATGCACTTGTTAAACCTATTTTTAAGGGAAAGGGAAGTAGGACAAACCCAGACTCATACACACCCTTAATTTACTTCTTTTTGCTGTGGCAAAATAACAGAGGAGGTTATATTGAATAAATTATTGTCAGAACTGGAAGTGTTGGGACTTGAAACCATATATCAGCATACATGTGTTGAAAATAGATCTTTTACCACCTGAAACATGATGTAATATAACAATATAATAACAGCTGCGAATGAAAACTTGTGCTCTGATGTAATTTGTATAGATTTAACTTCAGCATTTTACAGAGACATACAGTGGATATAAAAAGTGTACACACCCCTGTTAAAATGCCAGGTTTTTGTGATATAAAAAATGAGACCAAAATAAGTCATTTCAAAACTTTTCCCATCTTTAATGTGACCTATAGCCTGTACAATTCAATTGAAAAACAAACAAATCTGTTAGGGAAAAAATATAAAAAATGTACAATAAGCTGGTTGCATAAGTGTGCACACCCTTAAACTAATACTTTGTTGAAGTATCATTTGATTTAATTACAGCATTCAGTCTTCTTGGGTAGGAGTCTATCAACATGGCACATCTTGACTTGGCAATATTTGCCCATTCTTCCTTGCAAAAGTGCTGGAAATCTGTCAGATTGCAAGGGCATCTCTTGTGCACAGCCCTCTTCATGTCACCCCACAGATTTTCTATTGGATTTAGGTCTGGGCTCTGGCTGGGCCATTCCAGTACTTTAATTTTCTTCGGGTGAAGCCATTCCTTTGTTGATTTGGATGTATGTTTGGGGTCATTGTCATGCTGTAAAGTGGAATTCCTCTTCATCTTCAGCTTTCTAGCAGATACCTGAAGGTTTTGAGCCAAAAGTGACTGGTATTTGGAACTGTTCATAATTCCCCTCCACCTTGACTAAAGCCCCAGTTCCAGCTGAAGAAAAGCAACCCCAAAGCATGATACTGCCACCGCCATGCTTCACCGTGGGGATGGTGTTCTTTTGGTGATGTGAAGTGTTTTTGCGCCAAACGTACCTTTTGGAATTGTGGCCAAAAATGTCAACCTTGGTCTCATCAGACCATAACACATTTTCCCATATGCTTTGGGGAGACATGATGTATTATTTTGCAAATTTTAGCCAGGCCTGGATGTTTTCTGTGTAAGAAAAGGCTTCTGTCTTGCAACCCTACCCCATGGTCCAGACATATGTAGAATACGGGAGATTGTTGTCACATGTAGTACACAGCCCAGTACTTGCCAGAAATTCCTGCAGCTCCTTCAGTGTTGCTGTAGGTCTCTTGGCAGTCTCCCTGACCAGTTTTCATCAATTTTGGAGGGATGTCCAGTTCTTTACAACATCACTGTTGTCCCATATTTTCTCCACTTTTTGATGACTGTCTTCACTGTGTTCCATGGTATATCCAATGCTGTGAACATTTTTTGTACCCTTCTCCTGACTGACACCTTTCAACAATGAGATCCCTTTGGTGCTTTGTAAGCTCTCTGCAAACCATGTTTTTTGCTGTAGCAGGCAACTGAGTAAATGTCAGGAAAATCCTACTAGGACATCTGAACTTTATTTGGGGTTAATCAGAGTCTCTTTAATTGATATCAGTTGTGTACCCAAGAAGACTGAATGGTGTAATTAAATCAAAAGGTGCTTCAACAAAGTATTAGTTTAAGGGTGTGCACACTTATGCAACCAGCTTATTGTATGTTTTTTATTTTTTATATTTTTCCAGTACCAGATTTGTTTGTTTTTCAATTGAATTGTATAGGCTATAGGTCACATTAAAGGTGGGAAAAGTTTTGAAATGATTTATTGTGGTCTCATTTTTTATATCACAAAAACCTGGCATTTTAACAGGGGTGTGTACATTTTTTATATCCACTGTTCACAAAACAATGATCAATAAATTAAAACAACTTCATATAGGTTCATAGGTGTGTACTAGGCTAATGGCCCTGGAGCCTTACAAGCCTAGCCCATAGAAGTGCCCTGGCATTGTGCCGCCCGAAGTTAGTTCCCACTGCCTCTATCAATTAGAGCCACTGGAGTGATCCCCAAGGTGAACTTACTATTTTCCATCCACTCATCAAGATTTCTCTTGAAGAGGGCCAGTGAGGTGCTCTGTTTGACATGTATGGGAAGTCTATTCCAGAGCATGGGCAGTCTCTGGGTTATGAACCTGTCCCTCCAGCATGTTCTGTTGATTCTGGTAATGAGGTTGAGGTCTCTGAAGTGTGCGGTGTGGAGAGGAATTGGGATTTCTTTAGATGTAGCAGTTCTAAAAGAGCTGGGTCAAACATGGCTTTGTAAGTCAAGCAGAGATCGCCTCTTAGTAGACGATATGAGACAGAGAATAGCTGGAGTTTTTCGAGTCTGTCCATCTAGGACATGTGTGTAAGGCCTAGGATACTCATCATGAGGTACTTTTGTGGCCTTTCCAGCTGTTGCAGGTGTCTAGTGAGGTACATGCCAAATGGGGCATTATACTCTATGATTGGTCTAATGAGTGAAGAGTAGAGAGAAATGATGACCTCTTTCTTCCTGGATGCAAAACCCTTGGTAATGAGATGTGTCACATAGAAGGACTTTCTGAACACAGTGGCAATGTGGTGGTTGAAGGAGAGGTTGCTGTCAACCTATGTCCCCAGATCTGTTATAACACCTTCAGTGTTCGGTGGGCTGCCATCAGTGTGGTGATTAGTGGGAACTGAGTTTTTCCCAAACAAGATGACAACGCATTTTTTGGCATTAAGCTTAAGGCCATGGTTTCAGCACCAGTCATTGGTCTCACTGAGGCCTTTCTGTAAGATGTCTACATCACTTGGGGAGTTAATTAAAGCTCCCAGCTTGCAGCCATCTGCGAACTTAGTCAGCCAGAGTACCTCCATGTTGGCCTGGACTTCTGAGAAGTAGATGCCAAACAGGAGAGGACCCAGGACTGATCCCTGTGGGACTTCACTCGTAACTGGTCACCAGTCTGGCTTAGAATCTGCTATTTTAACACTGTGGGATCTATCTGTGAGCCAATTTGCAACCCACCTAATGATATAGGGGTTGATGCCTAGTTAGGTGAGTTTATCAATAATTCCTGAGTGAGGAATGGTATCAAAGGCCTTGACCAGATCAAGGTAGGCTGTATGAACTGCCTTACCTTCATCCACAGCTCTGGTGACTAACTCAAAGAAGTCAACCAGGTTGAGCAGGCATGATTTACCTTTCACAAAACCAAATTGCATGGGATCTAGAGTTTGGAGATTCCCTGTATCTTGTTAGTTAGGTCCACGATGATGCACTCCATATCCTTACATATCAGGCTCGTCAGGCTAATGGGGCAATAATTTCCAGGGTCTGTAGTCTCTCTTCCTTTATGGAGAGGGATGACTGTGGCAGTGCGCCATTCAGTAGGGACAAAGCCTGAGGTGAGAATGTGAGTGAACAGAGCACAAAGATGTGGCACCAGTTCACTTTGTAATTCATGTAGAACACAGCCAGGGATGTTGTCAGGTCCCATGTATGCTGTATGCTTGGCCTTGGACAATGCAGCTTTAACCTGTGCTGCAGTAATGCTGGGTGCCTGGCATTCTTCCAGTATTGAGATTGTTTTTTTTCGGGGGGGGGGTAAAGTTGACACTGAATCTGTAGGCTCAGTGTAGGAAATACCATTGTGCAGTAACTCAGAGTAAATCTGGGTATTGCCATGGAGATTCTTGATATAACTATAGAAGGGTTTGTGGCTGTTTTTAGTGTCTGCCGCAATTCTGTCTTCATAGTTGCCTTTCGAGATTTTGATGAGGGATCTCAACTTTTTGTTGAGGCTTATGAGGGAATTTTTCCAGTCTTGGGACTTCACCTTTTTCTGCAACCATTTCTTCCTTCTGTTGTAGAGTTTATTAATAGCAGGGGACCACCAGATTGACTTAATTTTTTTGGAGGAGAGCATCTTGGTTCTGTTGGGTATGGCTATTTCCATGTATTTATGTACATGTTCGTACAGTGCATTGGTGTATGATTCGGTACTCTTGCATTTATTTTCCATTGGGATGGGTGCCATGAAGTTAGCCACCTCTGTTTTTAGGAGCCCAAAGTCAGCTTTGGAGAAGTTTTTCATGGTGGATACCTTTGCGAGGATGTGGGTGAGATGTGGATTTCCATGGTGATTAGTTTGTGGCTGGATCTAACCAGGGAGGAATTGACTATTGGTGTAGAGCAACAGTTGTCCATGTTAATAATAACCAGGTCAAGGATGTTGGTTCCTCCAGTGGGGGTACGAATCAGCTGGTCCAGGGTATTGGAATTAATGAATTTCAGGAAGCGTTGGGCCAGTGCATTGGTGCATGAGTAGTTTTCCCAGTTGATGGAGGGGTAGTTGAAGTCACCTACTATGAGAGTGTTGGTTTGGATCTTAATAGTTTCCAGGGGGCTTAGGAATGTGGAGCGAGAGTCTTGGGACAAGGTTGGGGACCTACAGCAGGCTACAACCTGAATTGCAGTCTTACCCAATGTTAGTTGTACCTAGAGAATCTCAGATGCGTTATGCTGGGCTACTGTTCTGGAGGTGTGCATATCCTTTATGAATATGGCAACACCACTGCCTTTGGAGCTTTGGTCCATGTTCTAGAGCCGAAAGGTGTGGATTTAGTTATAGCCTGGTAGCGCAGGCGTGATTTCTGCTGCTTTAAACCAGGTCTCCATTACAGCACAAATGTCGATGTTCTGTTGTTCATAGGTTCATTGGTAATTACTTCAGCAGCTGCCTTTGTGGGCCATTTTAAGCTTAGACAATTTTCCTTTCAAAGGTGATGCTCAAATCCTCTATGTTGTGACTGTGAAGTAATCACCTTAACAATAATACCAAGCCCAAACCACAAGTAATACATATTATTTCTGAAACGAGCACTTATTTATCTGCTTATCTATGTTAACGTGTATGTGGGCTTTCTTTACCTCTATGACCCAAGCTCCCAAACAAAGCATAAGAGAAATACATTCACAGTTACAAAAGGTTAAACATTGTGAAAGTAATCATCCATCCATTCATTCTTCAAGGTTAGAGTAAATAGCAGGGTGAGGAAGCTACTTTGCTTAACATCTAAGGGGAGTCTATGCAATAAATTGTGCTGCTGGCAGTGCTGGTTGATTGCAGACATCTTTAATAACAAACTCATTCTCAGGCTATTTCATGTCAGTTTGTTCATAATCTTTAAGTTTAATATGGTTTGGCTTGTTACTTGACAAGTTGTTTTGCAGACAGTTTAATAATAATAACAGGAATACCCATTTGTTAAGCAGGTAGGCCCATTGGACACATGGTCTCTTTTCTGGGAGCATTATCTGGTTAAGTAACGTTCAAGGACACAGAGTAGGCAAATGAGGGCTGAAGAACCCTGTACTATATAGGAGCAACAGCTGGCAACCTTAACCCTCTCGACCAACTTCCAGTCTTTGATGTGCTCATAACTAACATAAGGGTATATATGAAAAATAATAGAGAAAAAAAGGGTACTTACGTATTATTGCAACCAGATTTTTGCAGTTGCGAAATGGCCGTACTTTAATAGGAACGACTGCACGAAACACTGGAAGGTGCGAGTCATACTCCGTTTTGCATTAGCAAAAGTATGAATTAGCTGCAGGAGCGGAAAAAATGCCATAAATCCTTGGTGTTTTGCATGCATTACAGACATGCACACGGATTGTCAGGGATGCTGCCTTAGTGATGAATGCAATGTTTTGAGAGTGAGGAACGAATCCTTCACAGAAGAACACAGACACACAGGACTTAACTGTTTGGTAAAGTAATAGTTTGTCAGAAATGTGTCAACATTCTTGAAAACAAACACTACAATAAGAAACTGCCATAACTAATGATTTTAAAAAGTGAGGGTGGATTATGTTGACAGTAGCTTGTGGGTTCCTTTCTCAAGGAAGAATTTGGTACTTCTGATTTTGTACTGTTTTGCGATGGTAGTATGTTCGGGAAAATACAATACTACTGAAGTGATTTGTGATTTCATTACTGCCATGGCAATCTTCATTGCTCATTGCATGGTTTTGTCATTCTATGTGGTTTGGCATTTTTCAGCAATTGCAAAATAATGTGTTTTACGAGTCACAGGGCAAAAATTACACAGTAGTGATTACCAAATGAATGTATGACCATCACTTGACAGCATTTGCTGGCACAAAGAATGAACGTTCAACAGGCGGACTTGCAGGAAGCGACATGGTGCCAGTAAACACCATTAAGAAAGAACGACAGTATGTTTTGCACATTGTAATGATAGCAGTCTGGAAAATAAGCTGTACTGGTAAAGAAAACACACTATATTACATTTTAACGACATTAACGAACATTTGTCATGATTGGGAACCTACCACTATTACCGTGAAAATCTGGTTGCGATAATACGCAAGTACCAAAAAAAGACAAATGAATAGCAGTGGAGCACTAACATTTAATGGAAATGCATTATTTTTATTAATTTAATTTTATAATTTATTGTTTATGTGTTAGAGCGGGGATAAGCAGCCCCTGGCGTCATATTTAAACATGTTCTGGTTGTCACTCTACTAGGAACTGACAGTGGAAAAATATTTTCACACACTATGTTACTTAAAAATTGGCGTTAGTTCTTACAGAGTTCCTGAATGGTCAGTGCAAGCTTATCACCCAACATTTATGGTAATCATTAGGGGTTGACTACCAGCTTCATATGTTACTGCTCCCCTTGCAAATGCTTGGGCTTGTATGAATATGTATGGGAGGTAATCACTGGAAGAAACTTTATCAAAGTGGTCTCTCTACTTGTTTGATTTCTGTTCATGTTTGCTTACCCTGTTGAGTCTGCACTTGCTTCGTTTATATGTTTGTTTTCTAGGCAGAAGTAATTCATACTTCACATCTTTACTGAAGTCTGTTTTGTTTTATAATTGTGCATATGGCCTAGACTATTGCTTTAAAAGGTCTTCTGATCGGAAGCATGTCAAGTCGCTTAACACTGTTTTGGCAAATGTAAAAAAAAATAAAAAAATTAAAAAAAAGTTTGACTAAACCACTTTCAACAAAATTCTGAAGAATTGTTTTCCTCACATCTCCTGAACTTATATATACCAACTTTGAGAACGTACAACAGTGGAGAAAGATAAAAACTCCATCATCAGTGAAAGTGGTTTCAGTGAACATTCTTAGCTCTTACATTCGCCTAACCACCGTTCAGTAATTTTACTGTATCTCCATCAGATCAGCTCACCTTCAAGGTTGAGAAATGAATTAATAAAAAAATGCACATTTTTGTATGTTGTGAAACTGATTTACTAGACACTACTGGAAACAGATTTCTGGATGTTGCGAAGTAGAACTGCAATCAATGAGTCTACTCAAGTTGCTGAACAGCATAATGCTATAGACATGAGTACTGAGTCCTTGGTTCAGTTCTCAGCAGGGGAACCTTCTCTGAAGTGTGTGCATGTTCTGAGTGGCACCTGAACCTCTTGCAGGAAGAGAACTCATGATTTCTGTCACTCTGCACAAAGGGTTGCCTACCCTTGCTCAAGCGATTTCTGCCAAAGACAAGATGTGTGTCTTTTTTTTTTAATTGAAGTTGAAATCCGTAAGAAGGAAGACACTGATGGTGATTCTGTGTAAGTTGAAACAATGACATTTGTTCTGTATGCCAAGGGCACATTTCTTTAGACTAGCATAATGTTTATAAATACTTTCAGATATTAGCAGTTTCCCTTATACTCGGCTACTAAGAAAAACACCAAGAAGTGTGATGTTGTTAGGAAAGGGTTTACTGGTACATCGTTCACCTACTGCCATCAGTCAAGTGTGGATCTTGTGAAAAAAAAATATTTTTAGCTGTTGCCTATAATTTCCTACACCACGGTTTTAAGAAAGTGGTTGTTTTAGCTAGGAATATATTTGCTATATGCTCTTTACATTTGACGCTGGCATTGTTTCAAGTTTCCATGGCCTAGTATGAGACAGGTGGCAGAATGCCTTTTCTTCCTAGAATTATAAAATTGGTGCAGAAGGAATAAGCTGAGATTGCTAGAGAAGGTGTGTAGGCAAAACCATATTAGTTTCACATGTCTGTAGATAAGTATTATACAGCTACCTGCTGACATCTTCTGTTCCTGTTTTCCCTCTATGGATTTTTATGGCTTAGGACTTTTGAGTTATGGATTTACTGTTTTGAACACATTCCTTATTTAGGGGGAAAAATTACTTGTTTTTGAAGATGTAAAGAAAACAAGGCATCATTTATTAGCTGTTACGGAATGCTACCTGTTCCATCTGTAATATATGGTGGGGAACCTGGTGTAAGCTGTTCCCTTCACTGCAGTTCTAGTTGCAAACCCAAAGCCAGACATAGAATGTTATAACAATACCTACATTTTTATTTTAATCTGTTTTTATCCAGGTAAGCTGTACTAGGCAAAACTTCCTGTTTTCAGTATGAGCCAGGAATACAGGAGTGTCTGGAAAGGGATTGTGATTATCAAACCTAGGTCTACAGGGTGCAGCTTTTTATCATTTTATATCCATACTACTATATCATGTTAAATGAACGGGGACTGACATTTTTTTTTTACTCCAGCAACATTATTTAAAATTGAAACAGATCTTTAGCAGGAGCCTGTCCATCCACTACAAGTTGTCTGTGATGAGCAGCATTACTGTTTCAACAGGTACATTTCCATTGCCACAGACAGCAGCCTGCGGGAAGTGGTTGCTCTATACCGGCTGTTGTCCTTAAGAATCTTCTCATCTCTTCTGTCTGCTAAAATATTCAGTCATTGGAGAAACTGAACACTTGATCTTATCCTGGCTGCCAATTCCAGGAGAATTGTATCGATGAATGAGGAAGTCATTTTTTTTTTTTGCATATGTTAACTAGAGAATATAAGGATGCTTGTAGCACTATAGGTCTTTCAGATGTTCCCTTTCTGTTTCACAGGGAAAAAAATCAGTAGAAATGCTGCACAGAAGTTTTGCACCTTCCAAGTTCGGCACCGTGCCTAGTGATTTCTTGGCACTACAGCACTGTGACCAGTTACAGATTATTGTAGAAGGTTTCACGAGAGACATGTGTTCTGACCATATGCCTTGAATGTATCACCTTCGAGTGTCGGAACATAGTGTCTTGCATTTTTGGAACACACCAACTCATATAATGTATCTGTTTAGTCCTATTGATAGTTTACAGCATGCAGTCTTAAACTTTACCCTTACACACAGCATGTGAACTTAACGATTATTCTTAAACATATACATCCTAGTTGAATTAGGTGAAAGAACGAAAGGACTGCAGCCTGGATTTTGTAAATAGTACATCAAATTTCTGACAGCTGGCCCCCTCATCGCGATCCCACAGAAGCAGCAAGCAATTTCTCATTTCTCCCTGAACTCGTCTGTGGCTACTTGCCTCTTTCTGTGGCATATACCCTTAATACTGAAATAAAGATGCTGAACGTTAACACAAAATTATTACATCACAATCATTTAATTGGTAAGCTAATAATACAACAAACATACTTACCATTGATACGTTACACTTATTTTTTTTTTCTGGCTCATTGGTACTCTTAATCTCATGTATTCATTTGAAGCTGGAATGTTGAGTTTGTTTGTCATGGTTTACTAATATATGCTTGGTTATACTCACAAAGAAAGAATTCTGTTATTTCCTGATATTGTGGTGATTCAGGTGGCATGGCACTGAATATACAAACCAATGATAACATGTTTGAGCTCAGAAGTATGATTTTATAACATTTTTCCAGGCAAGCTAGTCATCCATGCCTCCTTTGTTGTATTACAGTATTGCTCTAACTTTTGTGGTAGCAGCTGCAGAATTCTTGGCATGGGCAACAGATTCTCTGAAGGCCACAGATGACAGCTGAATTGTTATGTCTGTAAAATATGTAGTGAGAATACTGCGTTGTGTTTTTTGTGAGGGAGTCAGAGTTGTCTTTTGTGGGGATGTCATTAAGTGCAACGTGCATGGGACTGATTCTCCCTGCCCCTGCATAAGTGGGTGTGTAAAGAACTGTTTGTTTTTAAAACAGAGCTCCTGTTTCATTACATTTGCTGAAATGCTGATATGGCTGCTAGCACTGTACATTGTATTCTTTTTGTTCAGGGTAGTCCCCTTGTACATTGTTCCCTGCTTAAGACACAAACTGTTCTTTTTTTACTTATTTGCTGTTTGCATATTGCTGCAGCTGCTGTCCTTTATGTTTGTTTTGTATTATATACTGCCTCAAACATAGCTCTTGTATGGTTATTTTTGTAAACAGGCCATGGCTGTTTGAGAGATCGCATTTTACTCTTTTCAGAAGCACAGTATTTTTATCACCACCTGTTATATTACAGTATGATTTCTGGTTATTTATAAAAACACTGTAGAAAAGCATTCAGCATAACACATTCCTGATTAACTGAGCAGTGTGATGTGTAGTTTTAGTGCACCATAGATGTCTGAAGCAACAGGAGGCATGCCTAAAATAAAGAATATAACTGTACCAATGAAAAGAGTGCAGTTGTATCTCAAGTCTTCTTCTTCATCTTTCATCTTTTCCCGGTTAGGGGTCGCCACAGCAGATCACCTGTCCGCTCATGATTGGCAGTGGAGTTTTACAGTGTCAAGTTGCCAGCCCGGTGCCCAACCTTCCACAGAAGGCACACACACACGCACACCTAGGGCAAATTTAGAGTGTCCAATCCACTTGCAGCATGTCTTTGGGATGTGGGAGGAAACTGGAGCACCTGGAGGAAACCCATGCGACCACAGGGAGGACATGCAGACTCCGCACAGAAGGCACCCCAGCCGAGGATCGAACCAGAGAACCTCTTGCTGTGAGACAACAATGCTAATAATTGCTAGTGGCAGTTTTAAGGCATAAAGGCACTTAACTATTGTAGTAGAGGTATTGCATTACAGAGCAGGAGATCAGGGTTTGCATCCTGTTAACTTAGTTACTTTGTGAGCAGCCCATCAACATTATTGTACATCCATGTTACTCTTGAAAAAAGTAATCACTGGTTATGGACCTACATAGCTGTAAAAATAAAATAGAAATCTAGTATGAAAATGCAGCAGTGTTATATTTCATACTGAGAATGTAAGATATTAGTCATATGACTTTTATGCTAGATGATTTACACATGCTAACTCCAACTACGTCCAGCACATTGTTTAGTGCTATAATATGTGAATATGTTTAGTAACTTCAAACTGGTATTTCTTGGATGTACCTGTATTATGTCTGGCTTACGTTTGCTGTAGAGAATGAATGCATAGGCATTAATATTTTAGTGTTTAATATGTCATTTAACTGAAGTCTGTTTTTCTTAAGCAGTCTGATACTGTAAACACTTTGCCTGGTTTTAGGCCCAAATTGGAAGAATACAGCTGGAGTAAGATGACAAAACAACATACAGACAACAGTGTGGCAAACAATACAGGAAACAGCAAAACCACATTCTGTACATTTGTGTCTAGCATTAATTGGACCTTTCCCTTGCTTGATTTTCTGGATTGTAAACTTAGTACTAGCTAACCCAGCATCTGATTCTTCCTCCTTTACTCTCTATTTTTGGCCTTCTGCACATTTCCACGCATGCTTTCCATGCCATTTGGGAAGTGCCATTGAAGAAACAGGTTCACTGGTTAAAGGAACAAGATGCAGGGGCAGACCCTTCTGCTGTTGAAGTTCCTGTTACTCTTTCCTGACCTAGGTGACCTCATTCTGTATCTCAGGTGGCCTGTCTTATATGACAGGGTGATTCCTTAAACTGAAGCATTGGGCTCAATACTTTATTAATGTAAACCACTTTGTTGTTATTGCTTTTGCTATTTATCATGTCCAGCTCTTTCTGACATTCAGGACCTTTGCAAAGCAGGCCTCTCTGTAGATCACATATTCTTGAAGTTCTTGTAAATCTATTTTCATTGCTGCAGTAATGTTGACAATCCATTGTAGCATTTGCCACTAACTTGTTCACTTTTGTAGCATCAGTACCTTCTGCAGTGAATCCTGTCTGTGCAATACATTCCCAAATTATTATAGATTGTTTTACTATCACACATTCCAGTGAGCAATCTGATTTTATTTCCTTAAGTATTGACCAATTTGTTATTCTTGCAGTCCAAATATTTAAACAAATTTCTTCAAAACCACAGTTCAAATGCATTGTTTTTCCAGCACATAAATTTTCTTATAGTCCAGCTCTCTCAGCCATATGTTACTACTTGGAAAACCATCAGTTTTTGTCACGTCCAAAATTTTCATCATAAAGTAATGAAGAAACAGACTAAAACCATGTATAGTTATGTACGATTTGTAATATGAATCACACTATCAAATTAATTTCATATGTTACCTTTTTTTAGTCGTTTTAACAGTCAGCTGAATCTCTCTCTAATCATATTTTCCAGTTTTACCCAATATTTAATGACTGAATTACTAGAATTAGCTCTTAATATTATACTATTAATTTCTTTTTGAAATGCAGCAATGGTTAAAAAATATTTCAAAGAAGGTACAGCTGTTCTGTCCTCACTTTTTTGTTTGTATTACAGTACCTAAGAGTCACCGTAATAATTGATATTACAATGTTTAATGCAACAAGGAGTTGGAAAATTATAGATTTTTGAAATTATATATTTGTCTGCCCTCTTTTCCGTAAATTGATTGTATATCTTCCCAAAACTGACGTTTTTTCATAGTCATTGGAAAGCCTATGAATTGCTTCTCAGGAATCAGCTTGGCATTAGTGTTGCTGTTTTGCTCCTGGTGAGAGGAGGAGCAGAGTGACATGATTTTTTAACAACCAACAACAAAAAAAGAGGAAAATGTGTATATATACAACAAAAAATGTCAAGAGCCCAAAATAACTAAAGCAAAGCAATTTATTGCACCTCTAGCGCCTCGGCAACACTGCCTTCAGTGGAGTTAAAATCACTTCACAATACATGCTCTTAAATGCCCACTGAATTACTCTAATGAAACAATTTAACTACATCAATTAAATACAATTTAAGTAAAAATCTCCAGTTACATTCTAAATTGATGCCAGCAGGGGTCATGGTACCATATTTAAGAATTAATAAAGTTTCTTTATATAAAAGTTTTCTCTTTCTTTCTACCACATTTTCACTTAAAATAACATGTCCCAAAATTATACCCTGAAGCCCCTCTGGGCTACCATTATGAAACTGTTTAAAATGCAGGGCAAGGGGGCTTTCAGGTTACTTATTTTTTATATCTCTTACATGTTCCTGTAACTTTAACCTGAAAGCCCTCTTGCTTTCGCCAATATAAAACATGTCATAGGGGCACTTCAAAGCATATATATATAATACGTTCTGTATTACAACAAAATCTTCCATTCACCTGAAGATGTATATTGTTAATTTTGTCAAAAGTCCTAACCACAAATTTACAAATAATACAACTACCACATGGGAATGTGCCTCTTATGACTAATCCCCTATTCATTTCTTCTGTACTATCATGCCTTTAATGCTTTTACATCTCCAGTAGGAAAATCTAGGATACCTGCATAGCCAACCATGAAACTCTTTAAATCTAAAAAGGAAGCCCCAATAATACTTTATAATCTTTTCATCCTGTTCAGTCAATAAATCATAAGTAACAACATACATTTTTTGCTGATTGTTATAATTCTTTTTAGTATACACTCTTCTATTATGTCCATATGTATCTAACTCAGTTTGTTGTTTAACTTTAGACAAAGAATTAATCACTACATGTTCATTATAACCTCTATTAATGAACATTGTAGCTGTTTTATTAAGTTCATAATCTTCCTCCATACTATTATTACATAACATTTTTACCCTTAATAATTCACCATATGGCAAAGCCTTTAGCAAATGTGGGGGATGGCAGCTATGAGAGTCTAAAAAGTGCCATCCTCAAACTTCCTATAAATCTTGGTTATTACTTTACCATCAAATCTTCCTTCTAATAAATCTAAAAATGGTATTTTTCCTACCATGCTGTAGACCATCAAACTGTAAACCAAACCTATTACACTGCAAATCATGACATGATTTCTTGCCTTCCTAGGAATTACCAGTCACTGGAAAGCCTGAGAACTACTTCTTAGGAACCGGTTTGGGATTTGTACTACTGGCTATGCGGGTCTATATTATATCATCGAACGCTTACAAAACCGAACGATGATTAATCAACCCCATGTAAGCGAAAGCTTACAATGTCGAAACCTTAGAACAGCGATTTTTTTCCAAGGGAAAAAAAATCGCTGTTCCAAAAAAAAAAAACTTTAAAACATTACATAAAGTGGGGGGGCTTTGCTCCACACCCACCCGACGTGGGGGATGTGCCCCCCACACCCCCCTACTTAAATATACCAACTCCGAGATCACACTACAGTGCTGAAAATGGCAAAGTAACAGAAGTAGCCAAGTGAATTCTTTCCCAGGGAAATAATTCATTTAGAAGCCTCTTCGCTATTTTGCCTTTTTCGTTCTTTTACGTTCGATCAAAATGTATTCAACAAAATGCATCTGCGATCATGTAATAGGAACCCGGCTATGCTCCAGGTGAGAGAAGTATGACAGGGCATTGATTTCTGAAAGTCTCTGAGCACTGTTTGTGGGACTTCCCTGATAGGTCTTTTTGCTGTTTTGGGGGAAACTTCCTCAGTTTTAATTTTGGACCTATGTACATTTTATTGTGCAGCTTGGCTTTCTCTTGTGCTGAGCTGCCATATGTATTATCCAGAGCATCTACCACCAAGAGAAGGCTGTAAAAAGTGAACTGGCCCCAGCAACATCTAGAACAATACTATTGATTGCAGATGAACCTCTGACTTGTTTCTTGGTAGCCACCATGGGATTAGTGGTACTATTTTGCTTTTGGTGAGAGAAAGGACAAATGGATCCTAGCAGCATTTAGCTGGGCTGACACCAGAAGTAGTAGTCAGGTATTATGCAATAGCAAAATCACCACTGTTTATCATTCTTATAGGTTCATAGCTAGGTACTAGGCTATCTGCCCAAAGGCATTTATAAGCCTAGACAGAATGTGTTGGCTTTCGCCTGTGTCCAGCAGAGCCACTGAAGTGATCCCCGGGTAAACTTTCTTTTTCCCATTCACTCGTCAAGGTTTCTCTTGAAGAGTGTTAGTGAGGAGCTCTGCCTAATGTAGACTGGAATCTTGTTCCAAAGCATGGGAAATCTCTGGGACAAGAATATATCCCTCCAGCATGTCCTATTTATTGTTGTGATGAGGTTTAGATCCTTAGAGCGTGTGGCTCGAGGGAATATGGTTTTCTTTAGGAGGAGCATGTCCATCAATTCTGGGTTGGACATGGCCTTGTATGTCAGGCAGAGATCACCTCTGAGTAGGTGGTATGCAAGTGAGTACAGCTGGAGTTTCTTCATTTGAGCTGCATAGGCCATCTGTTTGAGAACAGTGATCCTCTTGGTGAGGTACTTCTGTGGTCTTTCCAGCTGTTGCAGGTGTCTTGTAAGGTACATCCCAAACAGGGCGTTGTACTCTATGATGGGTCTGATGAGTGATGAGTAGAGGGGCACAATGACCTCTTTTGATCTGGATGCAAACCCTTTTGTGATTAGGTAGGCCACAGAGAAGGATTTTCGAACCACTTTGGCAATGTGATTATCACTGGAGAGATTACTATCTACTTGGGTCCCCAGATCAATTATTACATCTTCCGTATTTAGGGGACTACCACCTATGTGGTAGTTTGTGGGTACTTTGTTTTTTCCAAAGGGGATGACTATGCACTTTTTACCATTTAGCTTAAGGCCATGATTTTGACACCAGGTATCCATCTCAGTGAGACCCTTTTGGAGGGTCTGTGTCAGCCGGAGAGTCAGTTGTAGCCCCTAGTTTGCAGCCATCTGTGAACTTGGTCAGTCATAGTCCTCCTGTGCTTGCCTGTACCTCTGAGAAGTATATGCCGAACAGGAAGGGTCCTAGGACTGAGCCCTGGGGAATTCCACTTGTAACCAGTTTGGAGTCGGACCTAGCTCCCACAACTCTCACCATGTGGATTCTGTCCATGAGCCAATTGGCAGCCCATCTTGTGATGTAGGGGTTTATGTTCAGGCTAGTGAGCTTGTCTATAATACCAGAATGGGGAATGGTGTCAAAGGGCTTTGCAAGGTCTAGGTAGGTTGTGTATACCACCTTTCTCTCGTCTAGTCCTTGGTAACTGTCTCAAAGAAGTCCACCAGGTTTAGGAGGCATGATCTGCCCTTAACAAAGCTGAACTGGGTAGGGTCCAGCATTTGGAGGTTCTCAATGTCTCTGTTAATGAGTTCCATGATGATGTGGTCCATAGCCTTGAAGACCAAGCTAGTCAGGCTTATAAGGCGATAGTTCCCGGGGTCTGTTGTGGCTCTACCTTTGTGGAGTGGAATAACCGTTGCTGTGCGCCACTCTATGGGTACGTACCCTGTTGAGAGGCTGAGTTTGAACAGTGTGTTTAGGTGAGGGGTTAGTTCATCTTTGAGCTCATGTAGGACGCAGCTTGGGCCACCGTCCAGTCCCATTGATGCTATGTTTTTGGCTTTGGAGAGGGCTGTTTTAACTTGAGTGTCTGTGATTTCAGGGGCTGTACATTCTTCTGGTATGGTTATGGGCCCTTTTGGGGGTGAGAGGGGGGTGACGTTTGCACTGAACCTGTCTGCCAGGATGTTGGCGATATTGGTCGGTTCAGTGTATTTTGTTCCATTTTGCACTAACTGCAAGCAGATCTGAGCATTGCCACCAATCTTGACATAGCTAAAGAATGCCTTGTGGTTATCTTTGGAGACCTTGGCAATTTTTCATTTGAAGCTAGCCTTGGATGATTTTATGAGAGATTGTAGTTTCTCGCTGATACTGATCAGGGATGTCTTCCCTTCTTGGGATTTTACTTTTTTTTGTACTAGTTTCCTCCTCCTATTCTATAGCTTGTTTATGGCAGGGGTCCACCAGACTGGTTTCCTTTTCTTGGAGGATTGAGTCTTGGTTTTGCTTGGGATAGCACGATCCATGCATTCTTGTAGGTGCCCGTAGAGTGCATTAGTAAAGGATTTTGCAGCTTGGACAGTGTTATCCTTTAGCATGGGGGCTTTGAAACTGTCCACCTTGGTCTTAAGTAATGTGAAGTTTGCTATTGAAAAGTTTTTCACGGTGGTTTCCTTGACCAGGGGTGGGGGCGGAATGTGGATATCCAGAGTAATTTGTTTATGGTCAGATCTAACCAGCAAGGGGTTGACCTCTGGTGTGGAACACCGGTCACCCATGTTGGTGATGACCAGGTCCAATATGTTGTCACCTCTGGTGGGAGTGTTGACCAGCTGATCCAGGGCGTTTGAGTTTATAAATTCTAGAAAATGTTCGGCAAGGGAGTTAGTACTTGAGTAGTTCTCCCAGTTAATGTTTGGGTACTTGAAATCACCCAATATTAGGGTGTTTGGTAGGACCTTTATGTTTCCCAGTGTTTCCAGAAATGCAGAATGGGGGTCCTGGGACATGGTGGGTGATCAGTAGCAAGCTACAATTTGAATTGCAGTTTTGCATGTTGCTAGTTGCACGTGGATGATCTCTGAAGCATCGTGCCATGCCACTAACCTGGAGGTGTGGGTATCCTTGATGAATATGGATAGACCCCCACTTTTGTATTTTGGTCTGGGTTCTGTGGCCACAATGTATGGTATGAGGTGTAGCCTGGTAGTGCTGGGGTGCTCTCTGGAGCCTTAAACCAGGTTTCTGTTACTGCACATGTAGCGATTTTCTCCATACTGAGGAGTGCCTCAAGTGTGTGCATTTTGAGGTTTTGACTTCTGGCATTGAGTAGCATTACCCTCAGTTTTTTGTTACTTGTGCTATTTACGGCAGTGGGGTTGTCTTTTGAGCCTTGCCTAAAAAAGGCACTATGGGGGTGGGCAAGAGCCTTGGCCTGTATTCGAAAGCCTAAGGGTGACAGGTGCAAGGTGTCTCTAGCGAAGCAGTATAGAGCATGTCATCCCAGGCAGACAGACACTGGATCCCCTTTGAATGACACCAGAAACTTAGCCAATTGTTGAAATTGATAATTTTTTTCTTTATACCATGGTATCATTCTTGGTGAGGGCAGGATGCTACTCAGGGTCAGGGTCATACCGGCCAGGGCTATGTGATCAGAGAGCTCTTCCATGTCTGTCTTCATGTAGTCCAGGGAGGTACGGCTCAGGTCATTCACACCAACATGGACAATGACAGAGTCATATTTGTACTTGTTCTGGAGTGACCTGAGTGCTTGCGTTATGTGGTGGATCCTGGCACCCAACAGGCAGCTAACAGTAACCTTCTCCTTGTTCAGCCTAGTGAGTGGGACGTCAGTGTGCCTGACTATAGAGTCACCTATTACTAGAGTGTTGGGTATGTTATTTTGCCTTAAGGGCTGCGATTGCGTGGCACACTGGTTTTGTGAAGTATGTGCTTCATGGTTTGTGTTAGGGGGGGGTGTGGAGGTTGCTTGGATGTCTGCTTTGGAGGTCTCTGTTGCTTTTGCAGATTTTTATTTAGAGCCTCCAAGTATGTTTTCATGTATTTATGTGTGTTTTTTGCCGGTGCTGGTTTATTGAGTCTGTATGAGACTGGTGGTGTGATGCAGGTATTTCCCTTCTCCTCTTGACTGTCTGATCCAGTCTTGGGTTGAGAGAGCTTAGCCTTCAGTTTGGATGTATAATTGCATCTCTCGCATGAATTAGTGTTTGATGGTAGGAGGAGAGGGTTGTCTGTGTACATGAGGCAATTGTAACATTGCCCAGATTCACCAGTTGGACTGGAGAGTACACCTGAAACTGCCCTTTGGACATGCCTGGATAGGTACAGTGAACTGTTTCATTGATTGGCCGGTAAGGTCAAATTAAGAGCCTTGTCTTTCTGTACAGTGGTCTAGTGCTAGGGTTTATTAGTGCTCGCTATGAGTTTTGAGCAAGTGCCGGGGTAAGAAATGAATGGTTTGAGTGCTTAAGATGAAAGTTTGTCTAATTCCAAGTGGAAAAATTGAAGAGGAGACTTTGTGGAGTGGGGAATAGTTATACCCTAGCTAACTGTCGCTGCCCGGCACGCAAAACTGGGCAAATGCAGTTTTTATAGCAGGGAAATGACAGAGAGAAATTAGCCCAAAATGGCCAATAAACTACTAATTTCTGAGATGAAACCACTCCTCCAGGGACAGATAGGCTGCTCAAAGCTCCCCTCTCTCACAGGTGAACAGAGAAACTTCCTTCTATCCAAGTAAGGTATGGGCAAACATTCTTGCAAACCTGTTTCTGTTTTTTCACTAAATACCACTAGAATAGCTACCATCTGACTGAACTTCAGTGTATCACCCTAAATACTTCACCCATAAATTTCCAAATCTACTGTAATAGTGTGGCTCCACTGCTTGAGTACTGTGCTGAGCCCTAGTCCTCCACCTTCTGGCAGCATGGCTCAGCAGTCTGCCTGACCACATTAGGTGTTTTATAGCAGCGTAGCAACTGCCTTATGCTTACCAATTGTTCACTGCTTGTAGCAGTTAATAGTACAACCTACGGGAGATGTAAATATTTAAAAAACATGGAGGCAAACCTCTCATTTCAGTCTTCTGTTGGCAAGTATCATACCTCCATAACACCAAAGTAATCACAATTCAGCACTAGGCCCATAATTTATGTTTAGGCTGGAAAGAAAAAATTGTCAAAGCCTTCTAGAACACACACTGAACGATCCTAAACTCAAGCACGCAAGGTAACACCTACTTATTAATCCTCCACTCACACTTACTGTAGATCCACACAGCTCACCCAAGAGTTATCAGGAAAGCAGACCTAAGCCTTTAAGGCCTATTAAGTCTGCCTCGACACAGTGAAATGTTGTAGTCATAGATGACTCTATAATTAATTATACAGACTCCACACTCTCCAGACTGGGCAAGAACAGGGTGACTGTAAGCTGTTAGTTAAGTGCCAAGATCTGTGATGTCACAAGGGCCATAAGGCCCTTTTATCCAGATGAATATGCCTATAACCTAGTGGTGGCCCATGTTGAAATGAATGACTTGAGGTAATACACTCAGAAGAACCTGGAAAGAGACATGATGAACTTACTATCCATGTGTTAGAGGCAAGAAAGACACTGGTCTTGAGTAGTATCTTGCTTTCATGAAGATTGATGTCTAGACACCAAGACAGCATAATTGGTTTTAACAGTTGGCTAAGCAGTTGGAGTCATTCTAAGGAGATCCAGTGTGTTTCAGCTTGAGATGAAAAGGAAGATATGACTTGTTTCACTAGGGATGGCTCAAACCTGTTGTAGCAGGGCTTTTGCTGTGGCTGAAGTCTTTGCGGCCCACATAGTGCTTTTTTTTTTTTTTTTTTTTTTTTTTTTTTGTGGAGTCCGTCTATTGGGCATTCCTACATAGCTAACTCAAATTCTGGCAATATCGTAGTGGAGGTACTCACTGCTAGGAGTCTAACTTGAAAGATGCCTGAACTTGAAGCTGTTGTGCAACTTAAAATGTATTCATATTTGTGTAATTACTGAGACATGGTTTTAGGGCATTGATAGCACTCCCTTGGTACAAGGGTTTATAGCCTATAATATCTTCAAGCCATAGGGTAATGTCAGGGGAATATTTGTATTTATCAGAAGTACCATCATCTCACATTAAATTACTCGTGACCCTAACGTGGAGTTCATGGAGATCCAAATCACTTTTAACAAATCCAACTATTACTTCAATCCTAGTTGCAGATCCCAATAATTGTCCCCGAAAGTTGATGGAAATCACCTTAACACAAACTGAGGGGTTAACTATCAAACTGCGTACCTTCTTGTGAGGCCTGTCAATTATCCATGCATTAACTGACACACTAAAAGTAGATATTATTAATATCAGTGTACTGGATTAAGCTATAAAACAGCACACAAGGAGCTTTAATATACTTGACCTAGTCCTTTCTAATCTAGCTCGCACTTGCATCCCACCAGGTCTCCTCGTTCCTGGTAAATCTGATCATAAGTCACTAATCTTCTCTGTCAGGCCTATTGATACCATCCCACCAAAAAATGAGACTGTCCTTAGGGGCATCACCAAAGCAAAGTCACTTCAGCTTGTACAATTACTAGCAATCTTTGCAAGTAGACCTAACTGACAGAGATGCTCTGGCTTTTACCAGAGCCTAAACTAATGCATGAAAAGTCAGTACCCATCTGCCCTAATTATAATGTTGAATTCAGGAATGTTGTTGTAAAGCCCATATTTATGAACTGAATAACAAATGAAAGGAAAATAGTGACATATGAAATCCCCATCCTGTTATCTCAGGACAATAATGAGACACCAGCAAGGAAGTTAAGAGTAATATTAGAAAATGGAAAACAGACTATAAGCTTAAAATTACGACAGATGCCAAAGGAAATTACACATCTTTTTTCACTTGTCACAAAATTAAGAAATAATGTTCAATCCAACAATCCACTGAGATTATTCATATTAATATCATATATTCCAATTCCAAGCATATTGCAGTGGTAGGATGATGTCTTTGGATCTTGTAGACATTCCCCTGGAAATTAATACATTAACTAGTTTAGAGCTACCTTTACCCCACCTACCCACATTGTTGCCTCCATTATCCCTGACATTTTTTTTCTGGAAATCAGGTGTATCCATAATCCAAAGGCAAAAAAAATAATACTTCAGTGGGACCAGGTTGCATTCTTACAGGTGCCAAGTATGCATTATCTAAGCTTCTACTTAAACTGTTCAACCTCATTATATCTGCAAGGTTTCTTTCTGATGCTGGAAGACTAACCACTGTGACTGCTACACAAGATTGGCACCTTTGTGAACCTGGGTAATTATTGTCCCATCGTCCTCACCGGCTTTGTATGTGTATGACAGCAGAACTAATTTCTGCAGACATAAGCAACTTAACTAATCTAGGCCCCAATCAGTTTGGTTTTGTGAAGATCTGGTCCTGCATCCTGAATATTAAGCAACTTTGAAAAAATTACACAGACTGTGAGCAGCAGGCAGTCTGTGCACACTGCTTATCTTGACCTGGCCAAGGCTGCTGACACTATCCCCCCATGCTGGTATTATTGAAAATAAATAGCCAAACTTGACGTAAATCCCTGCACTATCCATTGAGTTGCAAATTGACTATACTCAGATCTCAGGCTGTGAAAGTTGTTGGTATCATCTCTGAATGTAAAGTTATAATGATTCGTGATTATCACACAGTAATTACCAGATGAACAATAGTGTGAAAAATATTTGCCAAAAGCCACTTTCAGTGAACAGAAATGAAAGATTTTTTTTTTGTTTTGTAGGGCTGCCCCCCCATGTACAACTTATATAAACCAGCTCCATGTTCGCACAACTGTGAAGAGCAACATTTACTGTTTGATGAAAGCATGTGTCAGCAAAATCTCCTTCAAACTGCTGACAATTAAAGTAACAGCAGTTGAACTCTTACATTCCCAGTTGTAATTGTTGGGATACCACAGCTGAACTGAGGTGGGCTACCAGCCACAATTCTGAGCTCAGATACCAGATGACTAGATGCTTCTGTGCTTCCAAAAGCCATAAGTTGCCTGTTTTTTTTTTTTTTTGCGCTAGATTATACTATTTACTGCACTTTTTATTGTGTTCTGATTATTTAATGCCATACTATATTTAATACTGTAAACTAAACTGCACTGTTTGTACTTAATTTATCTGCCTTACTGTGTCAGTTAATTTGTATTTTATTGCTGTTCATTGTTGCAAAGCTTTTTTTTTTTGCCATTTTCACTGTTTGCAAAGTAATTGTTGCTACTTTTCACGGTTTGCAAAGTATCTGTTTGTTTATTCTGTTTTTCTGCCAAGCACTGTTTTAAATAACTGATTTCTTTGCTGTTTAAAACATTCTTTAGTGTCTCATTGCTATTTTTTTCTACTGTTTAAAATACTTTTTGGTGTTTCCCACTTAAATTACTGTAGTTAGTAGCTGTAGTGTAGTCCAGATCCACGTTTGCTGCATCTGGGTCTGTTTGTAGTGGCTGTTGTATGCTGAGCACATTTTCCAAGCCATTTTTAATTGGAAGGGGCCCTTCTGCACCCTTTTGAGAGACGTGTGCTGATTGGAACCTGTCTGGCAAAGGGTGATTGGTCTAGGGCTTGGAGTAAGCATGCTCATTGCTTTTATTATGTTTTTTAAAAAGTTTTTTTTAAAGATTTTAGCTTCTGGTAGTTAAGCCCTGCATATGAGCTGGTTTCTGCATTTTTGAACCGACCTGAAATGAGGTGGGCTAGCAGCCACAACTCTGAGCTGAGATGCCAGATGACTAGAGGCTTCTGAGCTTCCCAAAAACCATAAGTTGAGTTGCCTGTTTTTTTTTTTTTTTTTTTTTTTTTGCTTGATTATACTATTCCCTGCACTTTTTATTGTGTTCTGCTTATTTAATACTCTATGTTTAATACTGTAAACTAAACTGCACAGTTTGTACTGCATCTGTTTGCCTTACTGTGCCTGTTAAATTGTATTTTATTGCTGTTTTCACTATTGCAAAGCCTTTTTTTCTATTTTTACTGTTTGCAAAGTAATTGTTTCTACTTTACACTATTTCAAAGCATCTGTTCTGTTTGGTCTGTTTTCCCACCAAGCAGTGTTTTAAATAGCATTTGTTTGCTGTTTAAAACGTTCTTTTGTGTCTCCTTGCTGTTTGCTTTATAAAATATTTTTTCATGTCACTGCTGTTTTTCTGCTGTTTAAAATTTTTTAGTGTTTCCCACCTAAATTAATGTAGCAAGTAGCTGTAGCATAGTCCACATCTAGGTTTGCTGCATCTGGGTCTGTTTGTAGTGGCTGTTGTATTCTGAGCACATTTTCCAAGCCATCTTTGATTGTAAGGGGCCTTCTGCACCCTTGTGAGAGAAGTGTGGTGTTTAGAACCTGTCTGGTGAAGGGTGATTGGTCTAGGGCTTGGAGTAAGCACCCTCATTGGTTCTTTTGAATTTAAAAAATTGTTTTTAGCTTCTGACATTTAAGCCGTGCATTTGAGCCAGTTTCTGCTTATTTGTGCATCACCCAGCACCATGTATTGATGAGCAATTGTGCACCATAGCCAGACAGGTAATTCTGACAATTTTTCTCCTAGGTACTGCTGTAGTATATTAGTGTAGTCCTCATCTTAAGTCCATCCCTGATATAAGAAGTATTGCTGGTGAGCTTTGACCTATTTATTAAACCACCATCCAAAAACCCAGTCAGAAATACCCATCTACAGAGCACCTCCTAGATTAGTCCTAAAAGTACCCCCTTTGTGATAACAATTCTTCAAACCTAGCATTATGGACAGTTGGACTACACTTGTTTTTCCTGCCAGCCTTGTTTACTTAGGTCTTCTGAGCCAGTGTAGCAACTGCCTCATGTACACTGACAACCCGCTACTAATAACTCGCTCTAGTACAGAGTGCAAGATATGTATCTACACCAAGAGTCTTGAATCCCTGCTCTTTCACACTCAAAATAGTAACACCGAAGAGGTTGTCAACTCACCCACCGCTACTCCTACATATAGTACACACAGTATGCATCCAACACATAAATCAACATACACAGAGGTTCTCTCAAAAAACTTAAGGAAACACCAAAGACCTCTATAACAAAAGAATGATACAACTAACATAGTTCCCACAGCACCCAAGACAAATAAAAACACATTTTCTTGTCATTGGAGACTCCATAATGAGACACATGGATGTCCCACTCACCAGGTTTGATAAGGAGAAAGCCACGGTCAGCTGCCTGTCCAGTGCCAGGATTCATCAAATCCTGCATGCACTCAGGTCTTGCGACAACAAAGTACCATTATGACTGTGCAATAAGTCATGTTGGAGTGAACGACCTGAGACATAGCTCACTGAACTACAGTATATGAAGAGAGACATTACTGAGTTCTCTGAGTATGTATCCCAGGCAGGTATGTCCTTAGCCTTGAGCAGCATACTACCCTCACCTAGAGTGATGCCTCATTATTAAAAAAAATGATCGGTTTCAATAATTGGCTTAGTTTTTTGGGTCATTCAAAGGGGATCCAATTTCTATCAGCCTGGGATGACATGGTCGACAAACCTCACTGCTTTGCCAGAGACAGTTTGCACCTGGCACTGCTAGGCTTTCAGCTGCTGGCAAAGGCTGTCACCTTCCCCATAATGCCTTTTTAAGGCAAGATCTCAAAAACAAAATTTCCAATGTGAAAATTGCCAACCATAACAAAATAAGGGTTATGCTGCTAAATGCTAGGAGCTTAAACCAAAAACTGCACACCCTGGAAGCACTTCTATCACTGGAGAATGTAGATATCTGTGCAGTCACAGAAACCTGGTTCAAGGCTTCTGAGAGTACCCCAGCCTTGCAAGGCTACAACTTCTTCCACATCTTCAGACTGCAAAATGAGCGTGTGAGAACCAAAAGAGGTGGTGTTTCTATCTATATTAGAGAGAAATTCTCCTCCCAACTAGTTAGACTGGACAACTCCATGGAGTTGCTCCAAGTTCAGATTACCGTGGGTAAGAACCCATTCAGGTCATAACTAGTTATAGATCCCCCTCCATGGATCATGATGTACACGAGGCCTATTTGACCAAACTGGAGTCAATCCAAATATTGCCAAACACTCGGGTCATGGGGGATTTCAATTATCCCACCACCAACTGGGAAACCTCCTCTAGCCCTAACTCACTAGTGTAAATGTTCCCTGACTTTGTTAACTCAAATGCCCTGGAACACAATCACAGCCAAGGGTAATCATAAGGCTTTTTACAGCTATGTACATAGCTTAAATGGTAGGACCCAAACTAGTGACTAACAGTATCATACACACTGATCCCACAGAGATAGCAAACCTGCTAGTGGACAGATTTGGTGAACATTTCAGTCCCTTATCCCCTCCAAACTTATCACAAAACTTGCCCCCCAACCCCCCCCCCCACACACACACACACACACTGCATATCCAAAGAGTGGGTCATTAAAGCCTTGTCTAAGACAAAAAAAGCAGCCTCTATGGGACCAGACGGCATCCCAGGCTGACTTCTAAACAAACTAAGACATGGACTAGCGTTAGCATTAAGTACCCTATTGAATCACAGCCTAACCACTGGCTTTGTTTCTGCAGAATGGAGAGCAGCAACAGTCATTCCCCTCCCCAAAGGTGGCTTAGCAACAGAACCAGAGAATTGTAGACCCATAAGTCTGACCAGCCTCATCTGTAAGCAATGGAATGTATCATTATGGACCTGCTAAATAAAGACATAGGTGACCTCCAAACCATGGATCCAACCCAATTTGGCTTCATCAAGGGTGGATTCTCCCTGTTAAACCTGGTGGATTTCTTCCAAAATGTGACCAGGGCCATTGATGAGGGCAAATCTGTGCACACAGCATACCTCAACTTGACAAAGGCCTTTGACACAATCACACACTGAGTCATTACTGATAAACCTAGCAAACTGAATGTAAACCCCTTGGTTGTAAGATGGGTTGCCAGCTGGTTCACAAACCAGTCACACACTGTCAAAGTGGTGACTCCACATCAGCCAGCAGACCTGTCACCAGCGGGTACCCCAAGGGTCAGTGCTGGGCCCCCTACTGTTTGGTATGTGCTTCTTAGAAGTTCAAGCCAAAACTAAGGGGCTGTGGTTGACCAAGTTTGCGGAGAACTGCAAACTGGGTGCAATTATTGAATCCCCAGATAATGTCAGTATAATTCAGGAGGGTCTTACACAGACCAACGACTGGTGTCTTAACCATGGTCTCAAACTGAATGCAAAGAAATGCATCATCATTCCCTTCGGTAAAAACAATGTCCCTTCAGACTATTAAATTAACAACAGTACCGTATGCACCTATGAAGTGGTAAAGAGATCTGGGATCACAAGTAGACTGTGACTTTAACTTTGACCACCATGTATCTACTGTCGAAAGGAAGGCTTTCTACATAGTATACTTGATTGTCAAAGGCATCACCTCTAGAGCAAAGAAGGTTATAGCCCCTCTTTACTCATCAGTACTCAGGCTGATAATTGAGTATAATGTCCCTTTTGGCATGTACTGTACAAAGCATCTGCAGCAACTGGAGATATGTCAGAGGTTTCTAACTAAGAAGATCAAGGGACTCCAGTATGTGCCTTACACAGACCAACTATAGTCCCTGTCACTATACTCAGTATTGTATTGACTTCTTAGGGGAGACTTATGCCTGGCTTACAGAGCAGTCTCTGACCCAAACATAATGAATTTGCTGCACATCCATAAATCAAATGGGACTAGAGCTACCCCTTCCAGAGATCTAAATATGGCCAGCGACTGGAATAGGACATGCTGGAGGGACAGATTTGCCTTCCAGTGACTGCTGTGCCTTTGGAATAGGCTGCTAATTCATGTGAAGCAGAGCACCTCTATGACACCGTTCAAAAGGAACCTGGATGAGCAGATGGGGCACCGTAAATTCTTACTGGGGATAGTGCTCACATCCCTTCTGGACCTGAACAGTATGAATAAATACAGTCTTGGGCTTGAAATGACCTCCTGGTCGATAGCCTAGTAACATCCTATGATAAGTGCTGAGCCCAATCCTGTTTGGCATTTATTTTTTCAGACATCCAATCAATATCCCAGAAGTGTGATTAACCAGATTTGCTGATGGCTACAAGCTGGGTACTGTTATCCAGTCATCCAGTGATATTAAACAACTCCATTAAGAGCTAAAATGTTCACATAGCTGCTGCACTGAAAAACAGTCAAGCAAAATGCAAAACATTCAGCAATAAAATCTATTCCCACCTCATATGTTATAAATGGTACATGTCTTCAGGTAGAGACCTGTTTACATATGTGGACAACGCTTCCTCATTTGATCATCATGCTTCATCCATAGTAAGGAAACTCTTCTCTGATCCAATTAATTTCCAGGGGAATGTCTACATGATCCAAAGGCATCATCCTACCACTGTACCCTTCCTTTATAAGATCCATCATTAAATACAGTGCGTCCTTTGGTATGTATAAATCAAAGCATATCACTCAACTCCTTCACAGTTCCCCAGCCAATTAACACTGCTCACCCTATACACAGTAGTCTACAGGCTGTTCTGAGGTGAATTGTCATGAAAGACCCAGTCTTGTTTGACCACCTATATTTTTGCAAAACTAGTGGCTCTACAGACTTACAAACTAGGGACCTAAATCTACACTAACAAACAAGACTTACTGGAGAAATAGGTTCCTAACTCGACATGCTTCCAGCCTATGGAATAAGTTACCACTACAGTACCAAATTAAGTGTCTTTTAATTTCATGGCTGCAGTCACCATCTACAAGCTCAGGAAAATGAAACCTTTTACTCTGTCCACATTTTTCCATCTATTTGCATAGCACTGAGGGATCCAGATGGCATAACCTCAAAATTAATCAAAACAAAACCATCAACATAATTGGATGCTACTTCCCACCTGGCCAAAACATCCCTCCACTAGAAAACCTCCTCAGCTGGTCTACCCACCATCTCCCCCAAGAAACTATCATCTTAGGTGATTTCAATATTGACTGGCAATCCTGTTCTGGCAACAATCCAACCCATCATGTACACCTTCATGGCTTCACTTAACTAGTCCAGTCACCAACCAGGATAAATAAAATCTCCACCAAGCACACTACCCTGGATTGGATACTAGTCAGTAAGAGACCCCAGTCATATATAACAGGCTGCTTATCAGATAACCTCAGTGATCATTCCCCAACATTCCTACTAAAAAAATACCTATACCAAGCTAAACCTGTCACCTACCGTCAAATACGTAAAAAACTAAACTTTAACCCACTCACATTCATCTCATCCCTCAAAGAATGTAACTGGCATCCTCTAAAGTACCTCAGTCTAGATGACGCAGTTGAATTTTTTAATACTACCTTCCAGAACATACTTAATTACCATGCCCCCATAAGATTCTCCAGAACCAAAGCACAACCCTCCCCATGGGTACAGAAAACCACTAAGTCAGAAATGAAAAACAGGGATAAAGCCTGGGAGCACTGGCGCAAAACCAAACCCCCTCAGCTAGACAGAAATTCCTAGAACTATGCAATAGAGTAAAAAAGCCAATAAAACAGGACAAATCCCAATACTACCAGTTTGCCCTAGACTCCTCACAACACAGCCCCAAACAATTCTGGTCCTCCATAAACTCCATCCTCCACCCAGGTAAAGTCAGTACCCCTTCTCCTAACATCCTTCACTCATCCGAAAATATTGCTACCTCATTCAACACACACTTCACCCAAACCATACTATCATTAGCTAAACAACACACCCCCCCCTCCCCTCCAACCCACACCTTCAACTAGTAATCTCCCCACTGCCTTCTCTTTTTCTCTTGTACCTACCTCCAACATAAAAAACTCTTAACTAAACTTAAACCCACCAAATTAGCAGCAGACAGCCTCCCAAGTGAATACCTACAAATCGCAGCTGATGCTCTGGCCTACCCAGTATCCATCTTGATTAACCGATCTCTGTCAGAAAGTTACGTTCCCACACTGTGGAAAGTATCACATATAATTCCCCTCCACAAAGGCGGACCCTCCACAGAACTAACCAATTACCGCCCCATAGCTATTCTCTCTCCACTCTCCAAAATACTAGAGAGATGCATACACTCTCAGGTCTCAGACTACTTCCTTACTAACAACCTCCTTTCCAGTACTCAGCATGGTTTCCGACCAAACCATAGCACCACCACTGCCTTACTCTCCTTTACTAACACTATCCTTCAGCATATCTCTCCTCTGCTACTTTCCTAGACCTATCTAAAGCATTTGACATGGTCCCACACAAACAACTTATCTCTGTCCTCAATAACCTATCCTTCTCACAATCGGTCACCAACTGGTTTCAGAGTTACCTGTCTGACCGCCAACAATCCGTTGTATGGCAGAATGACTTATCTCCCCAACTACCTGTCTGCATAGGGGTTCCCCAAGGATCCATCCTTGGACCCCTACTCTTCTCTGTTTACACCAATAATCTAGCCTCTGCCACCAAACATGGCACACTCATACAATACGCAGATGACTCGACCATCATCTGCTCAGCCCAGTCCCTACCAAAACTGCAAAAAGTCACACAGGAAGCCTTTTCCTTTGTTGAAACATGGTTATCCGATGCCCGATTAATACTCAACCCAAACAAAACTAAACTATTCATCTTCCAACCCACCAAACATACTCAAAACAACTCTCACTTTAACATCATGGCAAAAGACAACACCACTATATATCCAACCGAACACACCAAATTGCTAGGAGTGGAAATAGACGATAAACTAGAATTTGACATTCACATATCCATGACTATAAAAAAAGTCCACAAAAAACTAGGAGTGTTATACAGAAATAAGCAATTTCTCACCAAAGCAGCAAAGATTTCAGTAGCAAATTCCCACCTTATCTCCACCCTACTTTATGCCTCTCCAATATATACCAACTTAAGGCAATGTGATCTAAACAAGCTAGAGACTTGCTACAACAAAATCACCAAATTCGCCACATGGGCACCCTACCGTAGTCACCACTGTCTCTCACTTGCTGAACTGGGCTGGCTTGAACTCCCTCACCTCCTTCAGTGGTATCAACTCTCACTCACCCACAAACTAGCAAACCATCCACTAAATGTCCCATCCCTCCAGAATCTACTCCAACCCTATCGCACCACCAGACCACTAAGATCCAGCAGCAAAATTCACTTGCAGATCACTAAAGCCAATAACTCTGCTGGTGAAGCACTATTCTCTTGCGCCATAGCCAAATTATGGAACTCACTCCCACCCACAATTACCTCCATACCATCATGCACCCACTTTAAAACTTTACTAAATGTGCAACTAAAAACATTCTGGCTATGCCCTTGCAACTCCCACTCTAATATCATCCACCCCATCCAACCACTACTTTTCTTTCCACTCCACTAACTACCTTGATTATAGCAAGCTCAGATGCTCATAAGCCAGTACTTATTATACAGCACAAACTTCTTCTTGTAACATTTGTTAATGTCTGGTATGCACTTCACAGATAAAGATTCTAGTTGTCTACTGATGTACTATGTTCTTCATCTGTAAATATGTTGTAAGTAATTGCTATGTAAATTGTTAATCACTATGTAATCCAATGTAAATACTGTCTGTTTATTTTAACTGTGGAGCTATTCTCCCCGGGCCTCCGCTGAAAATGGACCTACGTCCAGTCGGACACTCCCGGTCAACAAATTAAAATAAATAAATAATAAATAAATAAATAAATAATAACCTTATTTTTAATGATGAGCAAGAAACCTGCTTTTCTGCTTTCACATTCATTAACAGACTCTTAACTCTTCCTTGCTTTCAGCCATCAAAATGATAACATTGCATATTTAAAGTTGTTAATGTTGTTGGCAGTTTTAATTCCAGCGTCTGGTTCATCTAACCCAGAATTTTGTATGCTATATTTAGTTGATAAATGAAATAAGTAAGATGACAATATGCAGTCTTGTAGGACTTCTTTCCCAGTCTTAAACCAAGAACTGACCACCCGAGTTAGTAAAATAATCAAATAACCAAAAGAACCAGGTTCAACATGCTTAATGAGAAAACAACAGCAAATTACACTGTGGTTATGCTGTTGTTCCAACAATCATAAGGACTTCATCAGAGCAGTGCACTAAAAATCCCAGGGTTTAAATATTTATTAGTTAATGATGACATCATATCCGATTAACAAAATCTTAAAGCAGCCACCTTGAAAAATGCAAATGTTTAAAAACATTTATTATTCCGTATATAAAAAGCTACAAGAAGAACATAGCCAAGCTACAGTTTTCACTGTGTGATTCCTTAAAACCTCTTGTAAAACAGGATTATGGGATATATGCAAAAGGCCCCTTAAGGACAACAGGTGTTTCAGCTATATAGTGGTTCTGAATGCCCATGACTTATTTCTTTTTAAGTCAATTAATGGGCAAATAAATAATTCATGGGCATTCAGAGCCGCCATATACCTGAAACACCTGGTGTCCTTAAGATATAATTTGCATATATCCCATAATCCTCTTTTACAAGAGGTTTTAAGGAATCGCACAGTGAAAACTCTAGCTGGGCTAGGGTTTCTTGTTGTTTTTCCAGTTGGATTGGCTGTGTGTCCTGTTTACTCTTTGATATATAAAAAACTAAAAACATTAAAATGCTATAATTTGAGTTGTTTTAACCAAATTAGTTATTCTATATTAAGTTCTAACTGTTGTTTCCGGGTTTCTATACAGATTTGTTCATCAGGAGGCAAATAAGGTGATCTGCTATCCCTGTTTCTCTTGCAACTTGTCACAGTT
This sequence comes from Protopterus annectens, assembly GCF_019279795.1. NCBI lineage: Eukaryota > Metazoa > Chordata > Ceratodontiformes > Protopteridae > Protopterus > Protopterus annectens. Next base: position 1,809,492,555 of record NC_056726.1, on the reverse strand, counting down.
TGTTATGGTTCATGCAATCAGGAACTGTGAAATTTTGCAAGGAAGAGCATTACAAGGAGATGGAAAACATCTACTTCTCCATCATTTAAAGAGTTTCTCATGTTCCTAAAAGAAACAGCAATCAAAGAGATCAAAGTAAAAGAATTAAGAATGTATCCTAATACACTCTCCAACAGTCCTTGGATTAAAGTACTTTCACTTATTGATCTATATTTGGGAAACAATGTTATTAATGACTGAATGGAAGAAGCTAAGAAAATGTTGGAGCATTATATTTAATATCTAACATCAGGCCTTTGTAAATAATGTACATAGTTCACATTGATCATTCTGTTAAGAACCTGCTATAATATTTATAATTTAAGTTTATTGTATCTGATTACCTGCTATTCTTTTGTTGAAAAATAAAAACTTCTTGGTTAAAAAAAAAACACTATAATTCCCATGCAGTGTCATGCAGATGTCTCTGCTTATTTCAGCTTCCAAAGCTTGCCCGTCTCTGCAAAAAGTAAGTTTAAAGAAGAACAATGATGTTTGATAGCGCTCTTCTGTATTTTCAGACTTTTTTTTCAGTTTCTTTTTTTTTGGGTGTCAACATTGTTTGTTTCGACTTTTCAGTTGTGAGACACTCTTCATGTATAAGCATTTAAAATGTGATCATTTGGGGAAAAAAATCCTTGAGAAGAACTTTTAACATAGCACATCTAAAACCTAACCTTGTAGGTTAAAGCAGTCATTTTTGCAGGGAGACAAACCTGTCACATTTCTGTATTTTAGGTATGCTAACTGCTTAGATGCAGTACAGTGAGGAAATTAGAAACTCCCTAAAACAGTGTACAGTGGAGTCTGACCTACAACAGTCCCACTGTGATCTACACATCAGTGAAACATATGTTTGAAGTAAATCTAACATTATGAGCTGGTAGTTAGAACCCGATCATCTGGTTACCAGCTTCATGTACGGTAATACAGAGAAATGCACGTTACCTCTGCTTATTTCAAAAGGTAAAGGCACTAAATATATAGAACTTTACATTTAAATGCATTGACTAAAAATAGACCATATCTGCACTGTATGGCTAATATTCATAGACAATGCACATTGTAACATATTTTCTTCATCAGCCTTCCAAACCTGGAGTACTGATGTAAGGTAGGTTATCTTTTGTCATGGTATTATCTTGAACAGCAACTAAGAGCAGTGGTGGTGCAGTGGTAGCCTTGTCGCCTCACAGCAAGAGGGTCTCCCATTCGAATCTCGGCTAGAGCATCTTCTGTGTGGAGTCTGCATGTCTTCCCTGTAGCCGAGTGGTGTTCGAAAGACCTGCGTGAATGGGCGTGCCTTCGTTGAAGGTTGGGCGTCGAGCTGGCACCTCGGCACCGTAAAAATCTACTGCCAATCATTAGCAGACGGGAGTTCCGCTGTGGCGACCCCTAACCGGGAAAAGCCGAAAGAAGAGCAACAACATTATCTTGAACAGCAACTTTTTGTGGGACTGCCTTTGGGACATCATTCCTAGCAACATTGTTACTTTCAGAGTATTTGTGCTGAGTCTTGCAACACTTGCAGAAGCATGCTCACACTGAAAAGGCTATTTGTACCTCAGCAGTTGTGCAGTAGAAATCCTGACAACTGAGCTTCCTTATTATCATTCTGCTCTTCATTGTTTTCTGTTAGTATTATAGATCTTATTTTTTCTGCTGGGCATATCACTGTGGCAGGTAAATTACTTTTTTTCTGAACGTCAGTTCCAAAGTCTATGCTCATCCGCACTCTTTCCTCTACTCTGAAAGCTGTTGACCTGTCACAGTGGAACTTTTTTCTGTATTGCCTTAATTTCGACATTTCGGCATCATTTCTCCATAGAAATATCCATGAATGCAAAGCTGGCAGTTTGACTTTGAATCATGTGATTATCAGCAGTTCTGCTGGTGAAGACTTGAGAGGCGAGTTTAGTCATTTTAAAGTTTCAGAACTGTCACACTTTCTCACAAGATACTTAATCTGAACAATGAACTGTGCAGGTATACTGCTCTTTGGTTATCTTTCACTCGATGTTTAAACTTCCATTGTGTAATAAAAGTTTGTTACACTTGGCTTACAGATTATGGCCCATTATCTGACATTGCATAATACTGGTATACTATATAGCATACCTCTCAACCTCTTAGAACAAGAAATTTGGACAAAGCCGTAAATAATGGGGGGGGGGGGGGGGCAAAGGCCCAAGAATAGGGACACTTTTAAAATATTGCACTTACAAACTTAAAAAAAAATGATAGAGTAACAGGTTTTGCATTAGTGGGAATTTTTTGAAGAGAAGTCTGTCATTATTTTCTGACTTCAACCCTCATTGATTTGCCAGTGATTTGCCAGAATAGCACAATTTTATGAGAAATAGACCAAAAGTATAAGGCAAAAACCTGTACAGTTGAGAGGTATGCAATATAGTAAAAATAGATTTCAGCAGTGAGAAACACTTTGACAGCATTATACATTTACAGTATAGCAGATTTAATATGGGAAGATCTCATATTTCATCTAATTACATTTTCTCTCCCTAATTCCAATAATACTACAAGCTTTTTATCTCTGAACCAATTGCGCTGTCTTATCAGGCACCTTATGCTAATAAAGAATATCAAATGCTCTTTCTTTACCTTTAGATTTTCTGAGATGCAGTTCAACAATTTTGCGTAACATTGCATCTCAAATTTGTCTAGGAATGATTACCTTGCCACTTTTGAACATTAAGCCTTATGGACATGAAAGCTAGTCATGATATGGGAAATGCACTTCAATATCTGGATTCACTGGTTTGACATTATATGGGCAGCCATTTATGGCTGTGCCTTACAACACTTGCATTCCTCAGTCTTCTCTTGTACAGATTCTCATCTCTTCTTTTTTTGCTCAACAAGTATAAGTTGTTATGAAATAATTCATGGAATTTAAAAATATTTTTCTAGCAAATTGTCTTCATGTTCTTGCAAGTAAGCTTTACAGAGAATATCAAATATGCATCTCTTTATGTGGTTTGTACTGAACTTGTAAGTTTTAGTTCAGTAAGCTGAACGTCTTTCTCTGCAGTCTTGCTTGTGCTTTAATGACGGCACTTCTTAAAATGATTTTGTGACTTACTGTCTCACTATGCTGTAAACAGTTTGCCATAGTAGACCTTTTGATAACCACAGGCTATTGCTGTAATTTCTTTCTGATTGTAGCTTATCTGAACATCTTTCAAAGCCCTTGACCAGCACTCTGCTGGTCTATCTTCCTACAGTGATGCTGCTCCAAACCCTTATTGGCTAGCATCCACTTGAAGTGAGATTAATTATGAAACATTGGACAGTGCAGTGGTGCAGCAGTAGCATTGTTGCCTCACAGCAAGAGGTTCTCCAGTTCGATTCTTGGCTGGGGTGCCTTCTGTGTGGAGTCTGCATGTCCTCCCTGCATTTGTGTGGGTTTCCTCCAGGTGCTCCGGTTTCCTCCCATGTTACAAAGACATGTGTCTGAAGTATTTCTTCCTGGGCCTCCGCTAAAAATTGGCTTTGTTCCAAGTCGGACTTTGCCGATAAAAAATGTTAAATAAAAAATAAAATAAATAAACATTGATCTTCAAAACAGGAGCTTCACTAACTAGCTTTTTTTACCATCTCAAAGCTTCTGTACTTTTTTCGCAACCAGAACTATACAGTATCATGTACTAACTGTTTCCCATATAGCAATTTTGGAATGAACTTGGAAAGATATTGCACTATACAAGACTCATATAAGTAATCGGTTATTAAAGGTTCCTAGGTTTATAGGTAAGTATTAGGCTAGCTCTCCTTGTGAGCCATTTTAAACCTATCTAATTATCCTTTTTGTGAATGGATTAACCTATCCCATTTGGTTAGACAGTGGCTTTACCCATCCCATGGTCGATAATTATCTACTACCCCTTATAAGAATAATTGTGATCATACCATAGATAATTTGAGTGGCCACATGTATGGGATAAAGCATTTAGGAGCTGCCTCTGTTCATTATCAGTACAGAGGGCATTCCTGAGTAAACTTTCCCATCCATAGATCCAAGTTTTACTTAGGTGTGGACAGGAATGAACTTTGTTTAGTGTGGATGGGGAGACTCTTGAGATATACCTGTCCCTCCAAACCATTCTGTTGATGTTGCAGAAGAGGTTTAAATCCCTCGACTGAGTATTTCTGATGCCATTTGATTTGTTGATGTGCAGTAAATCCATCAGTATTGGGTCAGAAGATGCCTTGTGTATGGGGTTGCCAACTTTTCGCATCACAAATTCTGGATGTATGTGAAAGCAAAATGCATGTAATTTTTGTCCCTCCCCCATGCAGCCATTCCAGTGTCCCATTACTTGGCCATTTCTCCATTGGTATTGAACAGAGAAAGATAGCAACAGTTGACACTACACCCTGACACTATGTAAACGGAAGTTGATGATGAATTTTGATTCCAACATCTGATTCTGGTCCCTGTTAGATGATTGACTGCTCACATCATAGACTGGACAAACAGCAGACTCAGAAGATAAAAAGTTCAGAAGGTTGACAAATACCAGTAGCTGGTGTCCAAGATCATGGTACAGCAGGGAATGGGGTTTTGCCCTTTGCCAGCTGTAGTACAGCCTGTATATGCACATAAATAGATCCCCTTCTAAATTGTGAATCCCAGAACACCAATGTTCAGAATGTCGAGATAAAAATACCGATTATTAACCATCACAAACGGACAAAGGTTTCCCAGAGCAAGTAAACACTTGCCCAGCATGTGGAAATGTGCCCTTTTCCGCACTGTAGTATGATCCTGGAGTTGGTATATATAGTTAGGGGGGAGTGGGGGGCACAGCCCCCCACATTGAGAGGTCTGGGGTGCATGGCCCCACATCTAGATGGTTATTATCTAGGCCTGTGTATTTACATTAGGTGTTGGACAAGTGTTTACTTGCCCTAGGAAACAGTCATTCGTGATTGCCAATCTTTGATGTTGTCTCGACATTCTGAATGTCAATGTTGTGGGCTTCAGGATTTAAAAGATAATCCATATATATATATATATATATATATATATATATATATATATATATGTGTGTGTGTGTGTGTGTGTGTGTATATATGTATGTGTGTGCATGTATGTATATATATATATATATATATATATATATATATATATATATTTATTGAATTTCGTAATATCGAAAAAACAGAGTACACAACACAATATTCCAACACAACGACATAGCAAAACATATTGCTCTTCTCCAACTATAAGCAGGGAGGCAAGCACCCCTGTACCCCCCGCACCCCCTGCTACTTAAATATATCAACTCCAAGATCGCACTCCACAGAAGAAAATGGTAAACTTACCCCTATGTGCTTCATGACTGCCTGTTGTAACCTTAGTTATGTTCCCTTTTAATTTGCTATACAACAACATAACTCATCTTAGTGTAGTAAAGTGCTATCTTGGAGTTGATGTATTTAAGTAGCAGGCTTGCCCCCCCCCCCCCCCCGCTAATAGTCGGAGTAAACTAATATGCTTTATCTTTTATTTGTTTCTCTATGTACTTCTGGTGGAGTATAGTAAGTTTTAGAATCCTGTAGTTTTTTTCGATATGAAATTAAGTATTTTGAGTTTTCAGTATTTTGAACTTTCATGATTTTGGACTCAGTATTTTGAATTTCAAGATTATGAGCTTTCAAGATTTAGAAGTGGACCTATAGATATATATATATATATATATATATATATATATATATATATATATATATATATAAGTGTATATATATATATATATATATATATAGATGTATAGATCGATATATAGATATAGATAGAGACAGATAGATATATAAAACTAGCAGTGGCTTTGGAGGATCCAGGAGTAAACATTGCCTTTACAGGGTTTTGCTCCTGTTTGAGATTTTGACCTATTTATCTTCTGAGTTCAATGTTTTGCCAGATGACAGTGTGGTCAGTCAATCATCTAATATAGATCCTATCTAATTCATCTAATCCAGCATTTTACATAATATATTCAGCTGAATAAGTAGCGTGACAATATACAGCTTTTTGTACTCCTTTTTCAATCCCTAACCAGACATATTCATTTTTAACTGTTTTTTGTTCTGCATACAGATGCCTCAAAAGGCAAATAATGTGATCTGGTATCCCTCTTTTTTCTAAGAACTAGCCACAGTTTGTTATGGTCAAGAAAGTCAAAGGATTTAAAGTAGACAATAAAGTAGAATACATCTTTTATTTTCTGGAAAACTCTGGCTTTCTCCACTATCCAATTGATGTTGGCAATTTGATCTCTTGTACCAATGCCCATTCTAAAACCAGCTTGCACATCTTGCAGTTCTCAGCCCATATAATGAAGTCTAGCTTTTAGAATCTTGAACATTACCTCATAAGCACAATATACAAGTTCAGTGGTTTAATAATTTGAGTATTCTTTAGAGTTGCCTTTTTGGGGGGACTGGGCTATAAACTGATCTTTGACAAACCAATGGCTGTGTTCCTATTTTCCAAATTTGCTGGTAGATTCAATGCAGCACAGTAACAGCATCATTTTGCAGAATAAAGAGAGCCTGAATTTTCTCATCATTGAAAAAAAAAATGAAATTATGTCAACTAGTTCTGTCAGTTTTTTGAAAATAGATGAAGAAATAGAGACAGTGAAAGTGACAGATCTTATTTTCCTCGGCTGAAATATCTCTCCAGATGGTGATTGCAACAATGAAATTTAAAACTGCTTGCTTTTTGGGAAGAACACTATGTCAAATCTGGATAAGAATTTAAAGAGCAAAGACATGACATCATCAGCTAAGGCCTGTATAGTCAGTATGATGTTTTTCTAGTAATAACTGTCGCTGAGAGAGTAAGGCTGTTGTGTGCCACAGCGGAACTCCGGTCTGCTAATGTTTGGTAGTGGATTTTTACGTGTCAAATTACCAGCTCTGACGCACAACCTTCAACGAAGGTATGCCCATTCACGCATGCCTCCACACAGAAGACGTTCTAGCTGAGAATCGAACGGGACAACGTCTTGCTGTGAGGCGACAACGCTACCGCAGCACCACTACCACGGGTAAGGCTGTTTACCACAAAAAGTGATGGTTTGAACTGTGTGGCTGGAGCAAACATTCGATAATTATATGGATTGCAGGAAGATCACATCAATCAGTACCTTCAGAAATAAACCCATATAGTTCAGTGGAAAGCCTGACAGTAAAACTAAAATTCATGTACCTTGGCCACATAATGTGAAGATAAGGATCATTAGAGAAAACGCTGATGCTGGGAAAAATCAAAGGCAAAAGAAGAAGGGGAAGACATGGATAAACAACATTATTAAAGCAGTGAATATGAATTTGAAAGTACTAAACAAAACAGTTTTTAAGGACAGGCCTAGTGTGCTAAAACCATTGAGGTCACAAACAGTTGGCCTTGATTAAGTGACTAAATAACAGCAACAAGAGTGAGACCTGTGGTATACCACTAGTAACATGTCTATGACGAGAAGAGATACCCACCCCCTTAATAATATGAGAAATGTCATTAGCTCATTTTCTATCCAGCAGATAACATAATACTGAGATTGGAAAGTTTGTCTATGAAGTTCAAAAGGTGTATTGATCAATGACCTTGACAAGGTCAAAGTGAACAGTTTGTCTTTAACTAATGCTTCTATGACCTTGACAAATAAATTAGCTAGGTTAAAAAGATATGATCTGGAAGTTAAGATGGCTGCCAGGAGGTATTATCCTATATGGAGCTTAAAACTTTCAGTTTCAAAATTGCAAAAAATGTATTTTTGTGTGCCTGTGTATTATTATAAACTTCTCTTAAGTGAGGTCAGCATTAAACAGTTGTGCAATCTCACCCATGAGTGACCTTGCAGGGCTGTCTCCTGCCATGTTCTACTGAGATAGCTGTGTGACTTAAGTTCAACTCTCAAGTAAAACAGAAACCTCCAGTAAATCTTTAACTTTCTTCTTGGAAAAATATTCAGTCCTATAAATCAAGCATGTCAGAAGATACTGAGGTAAATTAAGCTCTAACTGCAAAATTTTTTTTTCATTGATTAGTCCACCGAATATAGTTGCATATAATAAGACATAAATTGTCAAATAAAAAGGAATGAAAAAGCGTCCCTGCCAAATCTAAACTAGAGCAAACTTTTGGTATGGAAGAATTAAAGGTGGCTCTACAACCTAACCTGACACCTATCCAAAATTTATCTCAACAACTATATCCTATTTCAAACAACCTCACCAATATATCCAAATGGCTTGATTCTTCCCAGAACATGATAACCTTATGTGAAAATAAAATCGAAGCCTTAGAACCACCAACAACATGAACTCAAAGGAAATAACAAAGTTAAATGAAAAACTAATACATCTGGAAAACATGCACTAGGAGAAATAACATTCTAATAAGAGGTGTAGAAACGTTCTCCTTACTGTTACTGCTTAATAAAGAGAAATATCAAATTCCAAATGGCATACCCAGTGAAGCTGTGCTTTATCTATACAGGTATCAAATAAGGAACAAGAGGCACAGGGCATCTTCCGTGACATCTTTAGCTTTTCAACACCTTATTGCTGTGCTTATTTTCATATTTTGAAATTGTCCTTACCTGAATGAATCCCAGATTGGATCCTTAATGAAGAAATAAGCATGACTGCAGATGAGAGGAAGGTGTACAAGTCCTAAAGAAACAGTAAGTATCAGTATGTCTCCGTAATGAGTGCAGAATCCCGTGTTTATCTTCCGCTGCACAGTCCAAACGTCTTCTGGAATTCAAATTCCACGTGAGTGGAAGATGAACACATAATCGGTCACACAAACAAAACAGGTGTTTGCGAACTGTTTTCATCTTCTGCATTTGTGCATCTGGACGCAAAGGGCATTCTTGAAGAACACCACCCTTAAAAAATTAAAAGAAAATTAATCTCCCAGCCACCTTTAATTCAGCTGAGGTGCACCACAATTGATTTTATTTTTTCTGGACAATACGCCATCTGGACACTGGACAGTGCCACTTAATTCTGGACAGTCTGAAAGAATTCTGGGTGGTTGGCAACCTTACTTGTATACTAGACATAGGTTACCTCTTAGCAGTCTGTAGAATACTGAGTATAGTGACAGGGCTTTGAGTCTGTACATGTAGGACATGTTGTTTAGGCCTTGTATCCTTTTAGTAAGGTATCTCTGTGGACTTTCCAGTTGTTGCAGGTGTCTGGACAGGTACATGCCAAAGGGGGCATTATATTCAATGACTGGCTTAATGAGTGCAGAGTAAAGTGGGACAATAACATCCCTAGGTCTAGATGGAATACGTTTGTTTATAAGCTGTTCAAAATAGAAGGACTTTCTTACAACAAAGGACACAAGTTATTCAAAAGTTAGGTCATTGTCCATATAAGTTCTCAAATCCCAAATAACTGGGGAAATTCTTAGGGGTGTATTGTGTACATGGTAGTTCCCTGTGATAGATGACTTCCCAAAGGATACATTAATGCATTTTTTGCATTTAGTTTCACTCCATGATTTTGGCACCAGTTATTTATTTGGGAATAAACCTTCCTGCAGGATGGTTAAATCATTTGGGGATTCAATTACTTGTCCTAGCTAGTAATCATCTTCAAATTTAGTCAGCCACAGCCCTTTGGTATTGATTTTTACTTGAGAAATGTTAACGGTAAACAAAAGGGGTCCCATCACAGAACCCTGCAGGATTCTACTGTGACCGGTCTCTTTGTAGAGGCAACTTCCCCTATTTTGATTTCCTGCATCCTCTCTCTGAGCCATTTGGCAATCTAGAGGGTGATATAAGGCTTTTATTCCCAGTTTATGCAGCTTTTCTACTATACATTAGTGGGGAATTGTGTTAAAAGCATTGACCAAGTCAAGGTATACAGTGTGTACTGTTTTGCCTTCATCCATTGTTTTGTTTACCTTTTCAAAAAAATCCACCCGATTGAGTAATCATGACCTACCCTTGACAAATGCAAACTGAGATGGGTTCAGTGTTTGGAGGGTCTCTCTGCCCTGATTGATAAACTCCATTACAAGTTTTTCCATGGCTTTGCATATGAAGCTGGTCGGACATATGCTTCTGTAAATGTCTAGGTCTGTATAAAGTCCTCCTTTATACAGGGGCATGACTGTAGCTGTTCTCTATTCATGAGTCCTGCAAAATGTGTAGATATATGCATGAGGGTCCATACTTTGCAGTTGAAAATGTTAACAGAACTATCCCATGTCCAGGGAGATGCAGCTGCAACAGTACCTAGTATACTTGGCTACCTGCAGCTCACTATTGGGCCTTTTACATAGGGGAAAACTATCAGGAAACTTAATGAGAGGATCCGTAAACATATGTATGACATAAAGAAAAGGAAAACCATCAATGCCTTATTTAGACATACTTTAGATTGCCCAAAATACAGAAAAGTCCTGTTCTTCATCATAGACAGGATAATTGTGACAAACTTTAGTGGGTATTTAGACACACAACTTGAGCTCAAAGAACTAACTTGGCAACTCAGACTCAATGCAGCTGCTGCTCCAGGCATTAATGATGCAGTTTCTCTTTCTAGCATTTTAAAGATGAAAGCAGCTTTAGTGTGATTTTTTCACTTCAATTTTAACACATTTTTCAGTGTACAACAGTGCATGTGATTGATTTAGCTGTGTTTCATTATTTAGTCTATGTAACACAACTAGATGTTTCAGGTCTGGTTCATTAAGAAATTGCACTTGGTAGTTGAGTGACATCATAATTTATTCTTCTAATTCACATTTTATTGGATGAATTGTTTGTATTAAATGCTTTTTAATGGCAAACTGTAACTCTGATGATGTGTTCATGTTTGTGAGATGAAAGCATTCAGTATGTGGTTTTATTAAACTAATATTTGTTGAAGTGCGTTGAAGCATTGTAGAGTATCTGTTCCACTTTTTGTTTTTTATTTTTGTCATTTGTTAGTTTATTGAAGTCATCAGCATACCCAATGCCCACTGCTCAAATCTACCTTTCTTGAGTCTTCTCTTTTCAGACTTCTCAACCCATGACAAATTCTATATGTTGAGAAGCTCAGGCAGATGAAAGAACATATTTGTCTGCCAATGAAATTACTAGTCGTGACACAACACAACCTGTTTTTATGCAGCACATTTTGAAACTTACCTTTTATACTAGGAATCTCATTTGTCAGACTTACGAACATCTATAATTAATAATAATAATAATAATAAAATCAGGATTGTTTGAAAGCATAGGTTGCTTATCTGCAAGTATTTTGATTTAATGTGTTCAGATTTTATTTATGAGAGTGTTGCTTGTGAAATGTCTTTTGGTTAAATGTGGTTGTTGCTATACTGCTTGCACATGTGAACAGCTTTAGGAGTTATTGCAAATATTAATTTGAGGGTGGGGGTGTATTTTGTTTTGTGCAGGGGACAATGGCTTTACATTTCACAAAAACTACTGTGAATAATTGTGTGTCTTGTACTTTTTCAATGTTTGATGAATGTATACTTTAATGAATTATTTATTTATAGTTCTTCTACATGGATTTAAGTAAGTTACCTTTAGTGACATAACTTTCTCACAGATGTACTTGTCCCTTCTCAGAAATATAAAGTTTATCTTAATGGTTAAAGAAGTAGTACTTTTTCCATAATCACTGCAAAAGAATCCTGTTAAACATAGAATCGTCTTAAATAGAACCCACTGGCTGATTGACAGGCACAGTTGGTAGTGCTAAGCTAACTGTTTCAGACGTCTGTATTTTATGTAGATCTGTAATGCAAACACTAAAACATTTCATGCCTGAAGCATTTTGATTATTGTTTTCAGAAGTCAGAACCAAAGGTATATTTTCTTTTTATATTCATCGAGTAAAACCTATTGTTGTCTGCATGCCTGAGAATACATCATTGTCAAATTACCAGAGCATTTACTCTGTTGCAACCAGATCCTTCAGAAAGCAGAATCAGTATTTGATTATACAACATTTTTTCTTCTTTTTTTTTTTTAATTTGTCAACCAGCGGAGTGAACTGGTTGTCACTAACTCCTGTTCAGCTAATACTTGATGTACAAAGGCAAAGATAAATGCAGTATATGAGGACAGTTTAGTGTATCCATTCATTCAACATGTTCTGGGGAGGAGGGAGGAAACCAGAGTACTTAGGCAAAATGACAGAAGAACGCAAGACTTCAAACAAGATAGTGAACAAAGGCCAGAAATGACTTCTGCAACTAAAAAGAAGTATTAATAAAGTTTGTCCTTTAAAATGACTAAGATAATCGAGGGGGCGCATTTCATGTACTTAATTTTTTTTTGGGTGTGGGGGTGTGTAGTGTTGGAATAATGGTTAAAGTCTTTACCTCACAGATGCAAGGTACAGGATTTGACCTTTAGCTATTGGCTAGGCTTATAATAGGCTGCTGTCTGACAATGTAGCATTTACTTATGAAAATGTAGCCCTATGAATGAGTCACTTTGTTCCTGTTTATGAGAGTTACAATAAGCGTGTAAAGTCATATACAACTACATTAGAGGGGATACTGTTTGGGGGATTTTGCTAGATTCATTTATCAGCAGGATATTGCAATGCTGCCTTGGCAGAATGTAAAGATTTCTTCATCTATGAATCATTTGTTTACCCAGAAAGTTCAACTGGGATAATATCTCATTTTCAACAGAGGCCCGGGGAGAAAAGCTCCTCATTGACATAATATGATTGCAGTTAAATACAGTTATTGCAAAACCTAATACAGGGTAACAACATATAAACTATGTAAGAACTTTAGTTCATACAGTGTGAACTAATATATATATACAAAATGCAAATATTTAGATAGATCTAATTAGTTGAAAAAAGAATATTGCCAGTGGTGTAATTATTCACAAGTTGCAGTTCATAGAAGATTTTATTAAACACACTAAGTGCACTGTTTGTAACAGCAATGACTAGGTAATATAGCCTAGGCAAAATATTATTTGTCCTTTATCTAAGAAATAGATTGACTATATTTGGAGAGAGAGAATTTTTAAAAAGTATGCTGGGGGTTGAAGGAGGGAGGTACTAGTTCAGCCTCAGGTTTGAAAGACCTACCAGCTGCAACAACAAGTCAATGGTTTAGGTCTTTGTTGATGCCCTTCCATTATCACTGTTGCACTAATCTTTACATAATGGGATTCCCTACCAAGGATAGTCCAACATCCGGCCAGTATACCAAAGCATTGGGAATTTATATACATCGTACATCACGTGTGCTCCCTGCACAAGGCATAGGGCATAAAGGTGACATATGGATGTACATACCTCAGAACCTCTTTGCTGCCAGTCCAAACACCTCATTGATAGCCAGTCTGAACAGTCCTTCTGTGCTGGTTACCGAGCCATGCTTCGGTTAAGTGCCTCACTGAGGTTTCTTCTTATCTATTTCTGGCTTTATTTTGGTCTGTTTGCATGTTGTCCAAAAAGGGAATATGTCAGTTTGATATGCAGAGTCCCTATAAAGATCATCATGAGCAGTCTGCTTTTTGTTTGGGTGCTTCTCACGACCATATGCATTGTTGTATCTGCCACACATTTTCCCAGAAGGCCCTACATAGTAATCTCTCCTCCTTGTCAATCTACCTAGAAAACCAGCATTTTAAATTGTTGGCCCAAGATACTATGGTGGAGTCTTCTCGTTTCAAAGGTTAGGGATCTGCCAAGAAAAAGGCCAAAAACTCTGGCCTAATTCAGCTGCTGTTTTGCCTTCCCTGGACATCTCTCTTGAGGCTGGTGAAAACACAGAGGATTGTCAGGTTGTTGTCTCGGATTACTGGATGCAGCCATTTCGAAGGCCAACATGGATACAACTTCTGGCATATCCTCGGAAGCTTTGCAAACATCAGCTCTGGCCATTGAGGGGGGAACCTGAGCTGATTATATCTAAAGGAATGAGGAGGATACTGCAGATCCTAGTTCAGGAGGAGATTCCTACTATGTTGGTTATGTTGGCAAGGGTCAGAACCTCCTAGGGTTATTCGGGCAGACATTCTTCTGAAAAAAAAAACAAGCATATTTCCCCTTGCTGCTAAATATACCCAACATGAATGGCAGGATTTTACCCAGGGGCTTAGTGCCTTAACACATTACAGCCAATGTGCCTCCAAGCGTTTCTGCAGTTACCTCCTGGTGCACCTCCAGGTGTCAGATATTACTTGTTCATATTTGCATTAATAATTCCAAAACCATGCTACATACAAGGTATTAGAATATTTTATCTTGACGTATACATGATGGCAAACAGCTGTATTGATATTTGACCTCTGTCAGTAAGTATTTGTTAGAACTGTATGATGATAACTTCATGTTTTGAAAGCTCAAGCCACACCCACTGGAGGTTAAATGTATGCACTCAAAAGAGATGTACTGGAGGGAATGAGTTAATGGCCTTAAGGCCTCCTCAAAGAGTTTCCATGCCTGCTCTTCCCTGATCATCCACTCTCCTTAAGAGGCCCAGAGAGGAGGAATCCTCTGAAGAGGATTTGGATTCTGGGGAAGAATCTTTGGCATATTTTTCATAAATCCCTTCTCCATTGGATTAGGGATCTGAGGTGGAAGATTCTGTTAGTCCAGACTCTCCCTTAGAAGAACTCTCCTTTGTTGATGCTATTTTTTTGTATGACAGAATATTTCAAATGGGACTGTTCTCAGGTTTCTGATATGCAAAAGCAGTATTATGAACTCCTCCTAATGGTGTCTCCTAAACCCTCTGCTATACCTCCAGTCTTGGCTGCCCTCTTAGATACCTTTCCAGCAGCCTCTGTTGCCCCTGATTCTCTGCCTTTAGCCCCTAAGAAACCTGACAGATTTTACAAGGTGCCTAATGATTGCAAATTTTTGTATAACTATCCTTCTGTAGTGTCTGTCTCTTCTGACAAACTTTCTAAACTTTTGCCATCAATTAAAATACTTCCTTCAGATAAGGACAGTAGAGCCATGGAATGTCTAGGCAAAAAGGTATATACTAAAAACAACTAACCACAGTCAAGACAGCAGATTTATTAATACACTTAGCGCTTCAGCTTAAAATTTATTTGGTAGTTTTATTTTAAAAAGGTATATACTGCTCCCACCCTACCTTTTAGGGCTATTAATTACCAGACTCATATGACCAGGTATGTTTTAGCCCTTCTTTTTCAAGCTTCTCAGGCAATGTCTGAATGCCCTGATTCAGAAGGGAATGTCTTGGCCCTTTCTTTACTGGGTTCTTCCTCTGAAGTGGCTCGACGCTCTGTTAAATGTAGTTATGATGCAACCGATGCTTCCTCTAGGGCTGCTGCATTTGGTTCTGTTGTGAGACATTTCTCTTGGCTTTGTCTCCCACTCTTTTCTAATGATATTAAGGCTAAGTTTGTTGTATGCTCCTCTTGATATTAATAATCTTTTCGGTTCTGCTGCTACTGAGCTTTTAAGTCTTCAGGGTAAAAGCAATGCCTTGCAGTAATTGAAACATGTTTTTGTGTTTCCTGTCCCTAAATTTCAGAGGAATTATGTGTACAAATCTGCCTTTGCATGCAGACAACATTGTCCTCCTCCTAAAGGTAAAAAGGGTTCTAGCTGTGTACCTCTCCTAAGTCTACTCAGATTCCAATTTCTCAGAATCCTACTTTTCAAGTCAAACCTGGTTCTGACAGTTTGCTTCCCCTTTCTCTTATCCCTTTGTCTTTTCCTGTCCCTTCCCAGTTGATTAACGGAAACTCAAGAGTCTTTTGTCCATTATCCACCAAGGATATTTCATGGTGTCGAATTCACTTCCTCCTTTTCTGGGTACCCCTCAGCTTCCTTAGGAACAGCTTCCTTTCTTTCAGGAACGGCTTGAGGGCCTTTTGGCTCAGGGCACCATTGTAGTTGTGTCCCTTGTCCAGGAAGGGAAGGGGTTTTATTTTAAGATGTTTCTGGTTCCCAGGAAGGATGGGACCTGGAGACCCATTCTGGACCTTTCTCAGTTCAGCACCTCTCTAAAGGTCCCTTCCTTTCCATTGTTGTCCCTCCAAGCCCTGTTTCCTCTTCTTTTTCCCCAGGCCTTTTTGATATCCCTGGTTTGGATACCTATCTTCACACCCCCATTCATCCCCTTTTCAGGAAGTTTTTACATTTCTCTGTTTCTTCCTTGCATTTTTAGTTCTCTGCTTTGCCCTTTGGCCCAAGGATATTCATTAAATGCCTCACTGCTGTTGTTGCCTTTTGCAGGATGAAAGAGATTCAGATTGTTCCTTATCTGGATGACCTGCTCATTCAGGCTTCATCTGCCAAGGTCCTGCTTCAACACTTTCAGTTTACTGTTTGTCTGTTACAAAGCCTGGGTTTATCATAAGCTTACAGAAATCAGTCCTGGTTCCTTCTCAGGGTCATGTCTTTCTTGGTAGCAGGATCCAAACCATTCCCATGCTGACATCTCTGCCTCCACCTAAGGCCCGCTCTCTGATCACCCTTTTTCAATCTCTTCTTCCTCTGGTTTCAGTCACAGCCACGGATTTCCTCAGGGTTTTAGGATTCATGGCCTTCACCACTCTGTGTTGCCTCTAGCCAGACTCCATATGAGAAAACTACAGTGGTTCCTCAAGTCAGTGTGGATTCAACATTGTCGTCCACTGGATTTCCTAGTTCCTATCCTTCCATGCCTTAAACTTGAGCTTCAGTGGTGGATTCATCAGCTTTCTCTCAAACACAGCACGTCTTTTCCAACCTCATATCCCATTTCAGAAACGTTTTTCAGATGCTTTGGACATGGGGTGGGGAGCCTCCTTCACTTCCCTCGAGGTCCAGGGTCTCTTGCCTCCTGATAAGTGGTCAGATCACATCAACTTAGAGAAGATAAGAGCACTCCTTTTAGATCTTCAGGCATTTCATTCCCTCTTTCTTCCAGGGCCTCTCAATCTTCACAGACAATAAAACAGTGATGTTGTATATCAACAAACAAGAGGGGACATGGTCCTACCTTCTTTATAGATTTGCTTTTCAGGTCTTGGAACTAGGTATCCAGTACTGAGTAACTCTTCAGGCTGTCTACATTCCTTCAGAGCAAAATATAGTAGCAGACTCTCTGAGCAGGTCCAGTACACAGGCTCACAAATGAATGGTTCACAGAAATTTTGGACATTGTCCATCAGTGGGATACTCTACAGGTAGCTTTTGCTACAGGTTGCCTCCCCTTTGAACAGACTTCTTCTTTTCTGTGCCAGAGTCCCATGTCATCTGGCTTGGAAGGTGGATGCACTATTTTTTCCTTGGACGGGATGAACTTCCACACCTTCCTTCCCCTTTCTCCGATTCCGAGGGTCCTGCTCAAGATTAAGCAAGACTCCCCCAAATTCTTGCTTGTGACTCCCTTTTGGCCTAAACAATATTGGTTCCCCCTTCTTTTTCACTTAGCCAGGGGCAATCACCACAAGTTATCTCATAGGGTGGACCTTCTCACACAATACAAGGTGTATTGTATCCATCCTCACTAGTCCATTCCTCAACTGGTGCAATGGGTGATAGGGTTTTTATCCCATTTAGGCACCTTTTTTTCTGAGGACATGCTCAGAGTTGTGCAAGAGTCCAGGAAACCCACTATCAGGAAATCATGTTTGCTCAAATGGAAGAGATTTTCTGTCTGGTGCCTTTCTTGTAACCAGGTTCTTTTTCCACTGAGGGATCCCTCTGGTACTCTCTTGTTTGTATGAATTGATCCATGCTGTGTTGGCATATTCTTCAATTAAAGCTCACCTTTCAGCTATTTCTGCTTGTCTGCCTTTGACTCTTCCTCTTGCGTCTAGGTTTGAGGTCAAGCAATTTTTTAAAGGCGTCCTTCTTATCAGGCCTCCCAAGAAGCCTATTTCACCTTCCTGCGACCTCAATTTTGTGCTTGAAAAATTGACTCAGCCTCATTTTGAGCCTGCAGCTTCAGCTTCCTTGCAACATTGTACTTGGAAGACTCTTCTTCTTTTGTCCCTTACTTCAGCTAAAAGACTCCCTGAACTCCAGGCTTTTATGACTGTTACTCCTTTCTTAGTTTTTCATAGGGACAGGGTGTACTAATCCTTCTTTTATGCCCAGGGTGGTTAATGAGTTGTCTTTTAATCAGTGTATTAATTTACCCACCTCTTTTTTTTCCATCTCCAGTGTCTGCTAGTGAGAAGGTTCTTCACACCTTGGATTTGCTTAGGCAGCTCAGCTGTTATCCAGATAAGACTAAGGCCATTCACAAATCTGAGCAACATTTTATTTCCTTTCATCCCAGATCTCTGCGTTTGGCTGTTTCTTAGCAAGCTATATACTCCTGTGTCTCTAAGGCCATTTATTTTTGTTATTCCTTTCATGGTAATTGTCTTTCTACCTCTGTAAAGGCTCATTTTACTAGAGCTGTTGTTTCCGCTGTTGCATTTTTGAAGGATTGGATACAGTTCCATCCTTGAGGCTGCTACTTGGACTACTGTCCATACCTTCACTAACCATTACAAGTTGGATGTTGTTTCCAGGAAAAGAGCTGGCATTGCCAGAGTTGTCCTGCATGGGTTTCTAGAGAGCTCTTCTGTACCTTTCTGTTGCAAAGATTCTTCTTGAGTTTTTATATTCTTCCTTATGTAAAGAATACTGCAACAGTGATATGGATGGACATGGTACAGTTGTGTAAAATCTTACCATAACAGTAGATGTCATTCTCTTCACTGTTGTAGCTTTCACTCCCTCCCTCCTCCCCCTTCTGCTGTGCCCTATTCCTTCTGCCTTCCTGTTCTGGAAGTCTTTTCTTTTTCTTGTTCTCGAAGCGCATATTCCTCCTGGGGCATTTCAGTTCTTAGGTATATATGAACGTACATCACCTTTATGCCTCCTTGTGCGGGGAGCATACATGTGACATACAACGTCTATACATTCCTAAGGCTTTGGTATACTGGCCAGACATTGGGCTGCTACCCTTATGTGCTCATGCACTGCTCCTGATTAAATGTTCTTTTTCTTAAGCTTACATTTTAGCTTTCAAAAACATACGCTGTACTCAAAACCTGTAAATAAGGAATTACTCCTTGTAAAGAAAATTCTAGCTCTCCTCTTAAGTCTTGAAAGCAACATCCATTGATTTCAAATCTATGAGTAGCCTAGACCTCCCTTGCTTTGACAACACCCACCGATTCCCAGTCAGTGAACTGCCCAGTCCTCCCTTGCTTTGACTCTGAAAAATCTTACTGTACTGTTTTGCATATACTTCTGTGTGACATCAAAAGCATTTCTCTGTGATATAAAATGTATATATATATATTATCGATGTAAACTCAGATGCTTACACTAAAATTAAATGGTATGTCTTCGGTGGAGCTTTTCTCCCTGCCTCGTTTCGGTAAATAATCTTACTCTACTGTTATATACATTTCCCTGTGATAGCAAAAGCATTTCTATGTGATATAATGTAAATGTATATTGTCAATGTGTACTCAGGGTATTTACAATGTAGTGAATACATGTTTTTTGTGGATCTTTTCTCCCCAGGCCTCCTGTGAAAAAATGACTTGTGTCCAGTCGGACTTTCCCTGTAAACAAATGTAAAATAAAATAAAGAATACTGCAGCAGTGAAGAGAAGGACATCTACTGCTATGCTAAGATTTTACACAACTGTACTTCCATAACCTTTTATATAGGGCTGGTGCCTAGTACAAAGGAGTCTCATGGGAAAAATAGATTGGCTTCTAAAAACATATGACAGAAATTCTTAATAGCAGATAACAGTGAATTATTAGTTCATGTGGTAACACAAATTCTTTGTGGGAATATCACTGTCACCTCTAGTTCTTTCCCAAATTCTGCTAAAAGATTTAACAAACTTTATAAGGGTGGGTCAGCTGATATCTCAAGAGATTCTTAGGGTTGGGCCAGCAAAGTGGCAGTGTGTACACTTAAGTGCTGAATACAAGCAGACATGTCCCTTCAGGGCAGCACAGACTGCACCACAGTTCTGCAGTACATGAACAAGGAGGAGTATATGCTTATCGTTTTGCAGGGAAACATATAACTTTTTGGACTGCGAGTTGGTTCATGTAGTGACTGTGGGCATTTTATCTGCAGAGCACTCAAAACTATTTGTAATACTCATTACACAGTTCATTGTCACCAAATTTATAATTAGCAGCAGGACGTGTTTTCTCTACATACTACATTTTTTTTGAGAATTCCCATTGTCATCTTTGCATTAGTGTCCTTGAGGTTCTTTACAGAGCCCATAACCCTTGAGTCTCGAAGACAGATGCCTTCTCAGTCTCTTGAATTATGCATTTCCTATTCTTTCTGGTTCAGAAGGTCTTTTTAGATTTCATCATTACAGCATTGTATTGGGCAAAATAGCCATGACTCACATTTCTGCTGTAGCCAGTGTGTTATTTTTTGCAGTTCCTCTTCCACATTGCAAAGCACTGCTATAGAGTCACAAAGTTCAACATTGCAGCCAGGCCTCAGGAACCACAATCTTCAAGTCACGAAAATTTAGTTTTACTTCTGAATTGTTCATTATTAACTTCAGTATCATATTTGAGTGTGATTTCCATCTTGAAAGAAGACACAAAGATATCAGACAGAAACATTTATTGGGCTAAGTTGTAAAGATTCTCTTATTGAGCAGCATGGCATCTTACTGGTTTAAATCTTTATCATTTCCAAAGTTTTGTTAGACTGTTTTAACCATTTGTTCTTCTGCTAAGAACCGAAACCCAGATGACTTAACCATGGTTTACCAGAGTTATTTCAACAAAACTCAACAAATCAAATATGAAAGACAAGCCCCCCTCCTGCTTTATGTAACATTTCAGTGATAGAACACTTTACAGCAAGTCATATATACAGATAAGGAGAAAATTGTGTTAAAATGATATCTCTTACTTCCTCACGGCCAGAATTTGATAAACCACAAGTTCACAAAGATAAGTTGTTGTTGTTGGTCTTTCAGCTTTTCCTGGTTAGGGGTTGGCCACAGCGGAACTCCAGTCCGCTAATGATTGGCAGTAGATTTTCACGGCGGCCGAAGTGCCAGCTCGACGTCCAACGAAGGCATGCCCATTTACATATGTGTTTCGAACGCCCACTAAATCGCGGGGAGGAAATGCAGACTCCACACAGAAGGCACTCCCCGCACTCCAGCCGAAACATCCTAAAAGTAAGATGTGAAAAAAGGCATAAAAGATGAATAGAAGAAGTAAGAGCAGAGAGGAAGAGAGAGAGAGAGGAAATGGGAGTTCAATTTCGATTCACTGAGGAGCAGTTAGAGTTTTTAATTTCATGACAGAAAAATTATTTTGCCACCTTTGAACCTGCTTCTGTTGTGGGGTTAAGCTTCTTTCTTGGAAGTCACTCTCCTTAACTCTGCTACCTGAAGTACAGGTCATGATATGCAGAAGACGACACAAAGTCTTTAACAGTGCTAGCGTAGCTATGAGAACCAGTCCTTCTGTCATGTTTAATGTAGTTTTACATATCTCACTGAATCATTCCAGTCAGTTGTTTTTTTTTTAAACCTATCAGGAAAACAGAGAAGGAATATTGTACACATTAGATGTACTTGAATTTAAATTTGCCACTTGCAAACTTGGAACAGCAGAAAATGTTGACTGTAACCACTTTTAAGAGTACATATATACATACATACAAATGTTTCAAGCACGGGCATTAATGCCCTTCTAGCTTGCCAATATACCAAAACACTTGTTCCCATAATAAATGTCCAGGCTGTTCTTAAAATATCTAAACTAGTACTTGCTTTAATGTAATTTGGTTGTCTGTTCCATGCATCAGCTACTCTGTCAGAGAACCAATTAGTACATTTCTCATTCCTATAGAATTTTCTACATAGGTTATCTGATGATTCTCTAGTACTTTTTGATAACCCCAAGCATTTCTAGAGGTAGTTATCCCTAAATGCCCTGTATACCTGAATAAGATCCCCTCTTAAATATCTATGAGACACTGTACAAGTTCAGATATTTTAGTATTTTGTAATAACTTAAATTTTCACATCCATGGATGCCCTTGGTATATTTCCGTTGTACTCTTTCCAGTTTACTCATGCTTGTTTTCCTATAGGGTTTCCATATTGTTATTCCATACTCAAGTTTGGATCTAATGTAACTAGCAAACAATGACTTCATTATGTTTGATTTCCTAGACTTTATGAATCTTTTTATACAACCTATAGTTCTATAAATATCATTAGCCATTTGGTTGATATGATTAGAAAAACTCATAGCTGAAGCTACCCATATACCCAGGTCCTTAAATGAGTCTACAGTTTCAATCACTGTGTGCTGTATTAAATATTCACCTTTCAGTTTATGTCTTCCAAATCTCATATGCTTAGTTTTTTATGTATTTATCAACATATTATTCTCCTGTGCCCAAATGGTCAATTTAGTCAAATTATTTTGCAGACGTGCCTTATCTGTAACACTTGTAATCAGTTTACCCAATTTCAGGTCATCAGCATATAGACTGTAGAATACTTCAGATGAAAAAGTAAGGTCTGAAAGGTACAATCTAAACAAGTAAGGGCCTAGGACAGAGCCCTGTGAGACACCTTGACTGTAACCAAGGATTTCACCTGTCCAGTTGGTGTATGATACTTGCCATCTCCTATTTGTAAGCAATGCAGCTATCCATCTTATCAACAGTACATCAATACCTAGTTGTACTAATTTATTGATCAGTGTTTTGTGTATGACTCTGTCAAATACTGAAGTTAAATCTATATAAATCACATCACAGCACAATTTTTCATTCATAGCTGTTATTATATTGTTATAGAATATCATGTTACAGGTGATAATAGATCTGTTTTCAACATATGCATCCTAATATATGGGTTCAAGTCCCAACCTATCCAGTTCTGACAATCACTTATCCAATATTACCTTCTCCATTATTTTTCCACAACATGAAAGTAGACTTCAGGGGCTATATGATTCTATGTTTGTCCTACTCCCCTTTCCCTTAAAGACAGGTTTAATAAGTGCATGTCTCCAATCTTGAGGAATCTCCCCATATTTATAAGACCAAGTGAATAATAGATATAATGGTACCGTAAGTTCTTGCTGAAGTGTTCTCAGGTCATTTGTTACTTATTCCGTCTCCTCCCTGTGCTTTGTTTGGATCCAGTTTGCACAGTTCTTTTTCAATATAATTTAATTTGATTCCAGTATTTGGGGTTACCTGGATGTCACTAGGACAACTTACCACCCCTTTTGTGGAGCCAAACTGTAAGATTTTATAAATACATCTATAATCTGTTGTGTCTGAGAATACATTTTAGAATCTGCACATAGTTTATCAGTTTGTGTATCTTTATGCCTTCCATATGTTATGTATCTATAAAAAGGTTTCCTATTATGCTCAATATCTTTATGTAAATTTTCTTCAAGTTTTTCTTAATTTTGTCTAACACTATGCTTAATCTGTTTGTCCAGCTTGTTTATTTCAGTTTTCAAAGTTGTAGTTCGACCTCTCTTCTATTTCTTATATTTTTTGTCCCTCACCTTAATCAGGTATCGTGTTCATTGGTTCATAGGTTGATACTAGGCTATCTGCCCTAGGGCATTTACAAGCCTAGCCAGAGTGTGATTGGCTTTCGCCACCCTTCTTAGATTAGTTGACTGTGCCTCTGTATAGTAGGTTACAGAAGATAGCCCATTTAAGGTTAGTTAACCGTGTCTCTGTCTAGCAGTGACACAGAAGAGATCCCAGGGGTAAATTTACGATCTCCCATCCAAACGTCAAGATTCTTCTTGAAGAGGGTCATTGAGGGGCTCTGTCTGACATGGATTGGGATTTTGTTCCAGAGTGAAGGGAGCCTCTGGGATATGAATCTGTCCCTCCAGCATGTTCTATTTATTTTCTGTGCTTGTTCTTATGGAAATATACCCCCTGATGTTAAACATTTTTTTTTTACTTTTTGCACTCAGTTTTTCTTTCAAAACTTTCCACATTTCATCTGCAGTTTTTTCCACTGAACACCTCACTCCAGTTACTTTTATATAGTAACTGTTTTGCTTCCCTATAATCTGTAATTAAGCTTCTGTGTATTGGCTTTGATTTCAGTTTGGCAGAATTATCTAACAACAAATTAACCTTAATAACCCCATGATCACTGCACATCAATGGTGGTAAAACTTGACTTGAAGTTACAGTAATTTCTTTGGGAACACAAACAGTGTCTAGTATATTCCATCCCCTGGTAGTTTGTTTTACTGTCTGAAGCATTTGTTGTTCCTGAATATACTATGTGAATAATTTCCTTACTAACGTTGTTGAATCAATGTTATTCCAGTCTATTTATGGTAAATTTAAGTCCTCAGCTAATATTACTCTTCCCTCCAGTGTTTCATGTAAGAAATGTATGAATTCCTCTAGGTCATCTGCACTTGACTTTGGTTGTCTATACACTCCAACAATTGTTGTGTGTTCCAGGGTTGTCTTAATTGTCATAGTTACACAGTCTATAGTATTGGTGTTATGATTAAACATGTAATAATCACAGGTCTCATAGCTATCTTTAATTCCTGTCATAACACCTCCACCTGATTTTTTGTTAGAATGTCTGTTACAGTAAAAACATATCTGATATTGTTAATCCTCATTCATTCCTTACGCATGGGTATCAGTTCTGAGCTCGGAACTGAGCCGGTCATTTTCCAAGCTCCCTTCGGATTCAAACTCTCGAGCTAAACTCTTACCCACAATTCCCCTCTCCCAGTTACCTCAGATTTCATTTGCCATGTTGCCATTCGGTCATGTCAAGCTACTTCTCTTGAGCTAAGTACATTCAATTGTTTAATAGTTTTACAGATTACTTTTCTGTCAGGAAAGTTCATATTTTATTGTCTCTTACTGTTATCACATCTAGCGTTCATAATATCTTCAGGTTTTTCTGCTTCTTTCTTTACCACTTTTACTGCAAGGTATTCGCTCTATACCTTTGTTGGTAATCCTTTTCTCTTTTCTCTCATACCTTCGGGTACTCTCTTGTACCATTGCTGGTACCATCTGTATTAATTAATTTACTGTTGTGGCAGATAAGAAAGGTAGTCCAGGGTTTAAGCTGTGTTCTGATTGTGGACACAAGCTGTCTACTTCTGATGCACACTCTTTGTGTGTTTATTGTTTGGGAGCTTCCCAATTGTCTGTTGACCCACCCTGTACTATTTTCTAATAGAACCTTGTTGGAAAGGAAAAACAAGCTGTTACTGAAGGGACTTCTAAAATCTCCCTTTTCAGAGGCTATTTCTGGGTTGGAGGCCTCAACCCCTCCTAGTACCCATAAGAAAACTTTGGATGTTCCTACTAAGGCTAAATCTTTGCCTTCATCCCCGGCTGGGGACTCCCGCCAACCAAAACCTAAAAAGGGTAAACTTTCAGCTCCAGAGCTCTCTGTCAGCCCCAGTGCTTTCGGTGCCTAGACCATCGGTACCGAGGCCTTCGGCTCCATTAGTGATTTCGGCTCCATCTTCTCCTGCAGCCTTCTATATATCGGCACCGAGGGGCTCCTCAGTTCAGACCATTACCACTGTATCGGCACCGACCATTCAGTCGGTGCAGACCTTGACTGCGTTGGCTCCGAGATCTTCCTCGGAACCGACATCTTTATTGTTGACTTCAGTCTTGTCGGTTCCTGCTTCGGCACCGACAACCACTTCGGCACTGATCCTTGTGTCGGTGCAGACTATGACCTCGGCACTGATGACTTCTTCGGTGCAGACAACAGTAGTCTAGTCTCTCTTGGCACCATTGTCCTCGGTGCGGTCAAATAAGATGGGCATAGAGTCTGCCTCTTCTGTGGACAGGCCTGCTTCTCCGTCAGTCGCCGTGAGGTCCACTAGAAGCCTTTCCGAACATGTGTTGCGTCTTGTGGACCAGGTACTCTTTGCCGGAGGTATCCCACCCCTCAGGAACTATCCTTCCTTGGGAGGTGATCACCCATCTCCAAAGACCCCTTCTTATTCTCCTCCTTCATTGCCTTTGAAGTCCATGGATATAGCACAGTCTTCCCCTTCTGCGGTTCCCTTTATGGATCTCACTAAGGAACTGCAGTTGCCTTTGTGGCAGGAAAGTTTTGCTACAACCCAGGATGTCAATTGTGACATGCATAGTTTGCTGCTCCAGAGCCATCCAGGGACTCCAGATCGGCAGGCTGAGCCACTGAGGGGAGGGGTGACCCCTGTCCTAGACATGCACTCCTCTTCGGGTGGACCAACCTTCCAACTGATGGAGAAGGCTTTTGCTGCTGCTGGCAATTCTGGGCTGTCTATACCTCCGCCCTCCTCTTGTACACTGGTTTCACAAGTTGCACCTAGCGGATACCGGCTGCAGGGGCCACAGGACATATTCCCTCAGGAATCCCTTTTTCCGCTGTCTTCTCCAGCTTCTCCTGCTGAGGAGGTCCACCGTAAACGTTCGTGCAAGAGGAAGCACATGGACTCCACAGAGGAGTCCCTCACCGAAGACACAGATTTCGATGAGGGGGAAGGATCCCCTTGGTCACCCCCTGAGGTATCCTTTGGTGATATCCTCGAAATCCTGAAACAGAGAGGAGACCAGCAGTCCTCTAATCCAAGCTCTGAGGAATCTGTGTTCTTGCAAGCCTTTCGCACCCAGCCCCCTACCTCCTGGGTTGCTCCATCTGCCAATGAACTTGTCCGGCTCATCGTGCAGTATGCTTGGAAGGCTCCTGATACCGTCAAAGCTATTCCCCGGAGGCCAGATAAGATCTTGTCCCCTCCTGCTTCGGATCCCCATTGGTCCAAAGATCTTTTTGTGGATGCTTTGGTGGTGGTGACCGCAACAAAAAAGATCTGGCAGAAGAAGAAAGCCAGACTGTCCATCCGCCTAATAAAGAGTCCTGGGCCCTGGGCAGAATAGGGAAGCACACCTTTGCTTCAGCGACCTTTGCTATCAGGTCCCTGAATTATATGGCACATTTTACCAGGCTTCAGAGGGATCTGGTTTCTGAGCTCTCTGAAACCTTGGCTGGTGCCCTGTCTGATGAGGTCCGTGACAAAGTGGCCTCTCAGCTGGCCACCATTGAATCAATATGTAACTCTTCTATGCGATTGATATCTCATGCATCAGAAGGAGCAGCTAGAGCAGCAGGTTCAGCTGCGGTCTTGAGATGACACACCTGGATGCGCTTGTGCAACTTCGCGGTGCCCTTTTAAGTCTTCTTTTCTTAATGCCCCCATTGAGGCCTCCTCGTTGTTTGGGCCCAAAGTTAAAAGCACACTGGCCAGATGTGAACAGTATGGTAAGACCCTTTCTGATGTAGGTGTCCGTTATTCTTCCCCTCAATGTGCTTTCTCCCGAAACCAAAAGAGTGGGAAGATATGGTTCAAGAAATCTCAGGGTCCTTTCTTGACACACAGCCCGATTTCTCCCCCAGAGGCAGAGGGGGAAACTCACAGGGAAGATGCTCCTTTCAGGGCAGAGGGGGTCCGCGTAACCAGGGTTCCATGGATTCTTTCCCTGGTCAATCCTATCAGCACTCCTGAAGAGCGGCCCAACTCCTTTTCTCTGGAGGTGGTTGGCGGACATTTTTCCTTGTACCCTTCTGCCTGGCTAACCATCACCACAGATTCTTGGGTACAAAGGATTATAACCAGAGGTTATCATATCCCTCTCGATCTTTGGCCCACCCCTTCAAAAAATCTTCCCGACGTTCCACCCAATCAAAAGGAAGAAGCAGCACTAGAGATAGAAAAGCTGCTAAAAAAGAGTCATCCAAATAGTCCCTCCAGACCAGATAGGATCCGGATTCTACTCAAGACTATTTTTGATGCCAAAGAAAACCAGGGACTAGAGACCAATTTTGGATCTCAGTGTATTGAACAAGTTTGTAAGAGTACAAAAATTCCGGATGGTCACAATACAGTCTATCACTACAGTTTGGAAAAAGACGATTGGATGTGCTCTATAGATCTTCAAGATGTGTACCACCACATAAAAGTGGACAGGACATCAAGAAGATTTCTGCGCTTCTGTGCGGGAGCCAGTCACTACCAGTTCAGAGTACTGCCCTTCGGACTCTCTAGAGCCCCCAGAGTGTTCACAAAGTGCATGGCAGTTGTCACAGCTCACTTGTGACTTCAAGGATTCCAGGTGTTTCCATACCTAGACGACTGGCTCATTTCCGCCCCCACCAGACATCTACTGGAAAAAGCCCTGGCATACTCTCTTCTCACTGCTCAAAGGCTAGGCATAACCATAAGCTGGCAAAAATCCAATCTCACCCCATCTCAGTTGACAGAATTCATAGGGGTTATCTTGGACGCAAAAAACTGCTGACAGAATTCTAAGGATAAAGCAACAACTAATTCCAATCCTTTCAAAGGAAAAATCCATGGCTCACTTGGTTCTGCAACTGTTGGGTTCCATGGCAGCCTTCATCACCATTGTTCCCTTGGCCAGGTTTCACATGAGGCTTCTACAATGGCTACTGCTCACTCAATGGTATCCTTTTCAGCATCCTCTTTCAGCCATGATTCGAGTAACCCACAGGTGCAAACATGATTTAAATTGGTGGATGACACATAATCTCTCACAATGGTCTCACCCCTTCTCCCCCCAGCAACCCAAGGCCACAGTGACCACGGATGCCTCCCTGATAGGGTGGGGTGGGGGGATATGTCAGGGACAGACAGTCCAAGGCACTTGGTCTGAACTGGAGGCCCATCTACATATAAATGTTCTAGAGCTGAGAGTGGTGCTTCTGGCGTTGCAAGCATTCCATCCCCTGCTGCCATCTAGGACAATTGAGATTCAATCAGATAACATGGCGGTGGTCTGGTACATCAACAAGCAAGGTGGAACCAAATCTTACCCCCTTTGTCGAGAGGCCATGAGGATATGGCAATGGGCGATGGCTACCAACTGTTTTCTTCTAGCAATGCACATTCCCGGGAGTTCCAACATGATAGCAGACAGACTCAGCAGGTGCATTCTTCAGCCTCATGAGTGGTCCCTGAATCCCTTGATAACGGCAGAGATCTTCCGCCGCTGGGGCCATCCTTGCTGCGACCTCTTTGCATCCCTGACCAACTAAAAATGCAGCAACTACTTCGCCCTGATTCCCCCTCCAGGACAGTCACCCAGGGGCGCTCTAGTCTACGATTGGCCCACGGGTCTTCTTTACGCATTTCCACCCTTTCTCCAGTTTCTGAAGAAAGCCTGTCGGTTGAAGAGCAAGGTGATCCTCATAGCACCATATTGGCCTCAACAGATTTGGTTCCCCTTCCTTTGGCCTCACCTACTAGATCGACCATGGATTCTACATCCAACCCCGGAGTTGATCTCACATCCACAGAACCTGATTCATCCCAACTTGAACAGCCTGAAGCTCACGGCTTGGCTACTCCAATTCCCTTGATTGCCAGGCAGAATGATTTTTCTTTACCAGTATGTGATATTCTCATTGCTTCTCATAAGGCTTCCACTAGAATTACTTATCTGAGCAAGTGGAAAAGATTTACCTGTTGGCTGAAAGATAAACAAGTAGACCCCTTTTCAGCACCAGTGTCTATAATACTAAACTATCTGGCCGACCTGTTTCAATCGGGTCTATCAGCCTCCACCATTAGAGTTCATTTGGCTGCAATTTCTAATTTTCATGAGGGTGTCCAAGATTCCTCTCATGTCCCATAAATTGTGCAAGACCTTCATAAAAGGTGTGAATCATCTGAAGCCACCTTTTAGAGAACCTATGCAACCATGGGATTTAACATTAGTTCTACAAGCTCTGACAATGTCACCTTTCTAACCAGCCTCTTCTTGCTACCTCAATTATTTGTCATGGAAAACTTTGTTTTTGGTCGCCATTACTTCTGCCAGACGTATTTCTGAGCTTCAAGCTCTATGTATCAAGAGTACATACTTGATTTTTCATAGAGATAGAGGGTCTCTGAGAACTAATCTGTCATTTCTGCCTAAAGTGATCTCTGAAATGGCCATTAATCAAGCCATTGAATTGCCAGTTTTCTTTCCCAATCATTCAAACAGGGGAGAGTATTGCCTACATACCCTAGATATCCACAGGCAAATCTGTTTTTACTTAAACAGGACTAAACCTTTTCGTAAATCTGACCAGTTATTTTTGGCCTTTTCTGGACCTAGATTAGGATCTGCTGTTGCTAAGGTCACATTAGCTAGATGGTTGAAGGACTGTGTGATCTTTATTTTTACACAACGTAATATCTCGTTGCCTACTACCATGAAAGCTCATTCAACAAGGTCTGTGGCAACTTCTGTTGCCCTCCATGCCAGAGCTTCTTTACATGACATCTGTGCAGCTGCAACTTGGGCTATGCCTCATACCTTCATCAATCATTACAAATTGGATT
Source organism: Protopterus annectens (assembly GCF_019279795.1). NCBI lineage: Eukaryota > Metazoa > Chordata > Ceratodontiformes > Protopteridae > Protopterus > Protopterus annectens. The sequence continues at coordinate 1,809,462,108 of NC_056726.1, read as the reverse complement.
TAGCCTCCAGGGGAAGAGCATCTTTCAGTTCTATGGTGCTCAGGAATGTCCTTCCTTGAGAGCCTCCCAGGAATAGAGGTAGCTGGGGACTCTGTCCCATGCGTAAGGAATGAAAGAGGATTAACAATATCAGATAAAGAAGTTATGTCTTACCATAACGTTCCATCTGTATTGTTGACCCTCGTTCAGTCATTACGACCCTCCCTCCTTCCCCCTCCTGTGGTTTCTAGTGGATCTCACCATCTGGTTCTCTTAGGTTATTTGACCAGAGGTAGCCTCTACCTTCTTTGACTTGCAAACTCAATCTGAGGTAACAGGGAGAGGGGGATTGTGGGTAACAGTTTAGCTCGAGAGTTTGAAGCTGACGTGAGCTTGGAAAATGGCCGGCTCGGTTCCGTGCTCGGAACTGATACCCATGCGTAATCACTGAACGAGGATCAACAATACAGATGGAATGTTATGGTAAGACATAACTTCTTTTCATACCTTGTCAGAATTGGTTTCCAGTCATTGTTCTTTAACCATGTTTCACAAACAATAAGAACATCAATCTCGTGGGAACATAGCAAATTTTCTAATAAAAAAACTTTATTATTAATTCTTGTAGCATTAACAACCATCAGGGATGCATCAAATGTTGCTATCTGTGAACTGTTACGTTTTGACCTGGAAAAAATCCTGGCTAGTGTTTGTTAAATATTGCAAAATATCTGGTGCAAAAATTTTCTTCCCTGATTTAGACAAAGGCACACCATCCTGTCTGAACACGTGTGCCCAAAAGAAGGCTTGGATGCTCTACACATTTCCAGTTTTTAAAACAGGACATTTTTTTTCCATGTAGGTGTTTATCAAAAAAATCTTTTCATTCACAGTGACCTGACTATCCTTTCTATAGGTGATTTGTGAAAAATATGTCCTAACACTGGTATAAGCTATACTATCTAGGAGGGCTGTCAGTTCCCGACTAACAGTCAGAGAATCTTTGTTGGTGACATCATTTGTACCAACATGAATAAAAACAGATCCATACTTCCTTACATTAAGGTGTTCCAAGGCTTGTTTCACATCTTCTATTTTTGCTCCTGGCAAGTAATAACACTACTCGATGTTCATTATCATCTCTGCAAATATAACTATCAGTTCCTCTAATAACCGAATCTCCAATTACAAGAATATCTTTGCTGGCCATCTCTGAAGAATCTTCAGCTTTAATACAGTCATTTCTGCTCTATCAGTTGTTACAAAGGATAGATCTTCATCACCATTACTCTTATTAATTCCACTGTTTTCATTGCATATTAAATTCTCATCCAGCTGGCATTGTAAATCCACAGCTTGAGCCATGTTGTCAACATCTGTCTTTCTCTTCTTTTTTCGTACAGTAATGTTCTTCAATCCTTCCACGTTCAGTTTTGATTTCTTCCTTTTCACCTGCCCCTTGCCTCTCGCTTGACACTTTATGATGTGGACATCAGATTGTTCTGAGTTATTAAGTGGATTATTATTATTGCTCATTTAATTCTGTATTGTAGTAAGTTTTCAAACTTAAAAAGACAGCTTTGACCAGTTTCATGAGTTGAAATTAGAGCTTGTGGCACTTAATCCAGGCCTCCCCCTGCTATTTCGTATTATACAGTCAGTCATCTTAGTCATAGCCGACCTAAGGCATAAGCCAACTAGGCAGCTGCCTAGGGTGCTGGTCTAGCAGGGAAGTTTTTCCAGTAATTATTTATTTTTTGTAGTAAAGAAATGCTTTCTTTAAAATATTTTGAATTAATGCAGGAAAAACTGAAAAGTCAGACAAACTGTGAGAAAAAGGAATAAAAAAGTAATCTGGATGGTGTAGGTAGACCAGGAAGGGGGCACCGGGTGGTGGTGGTGGGGAGCACTGTGGAGCCCTTTCGCCTAGGGCACCAGTTGACTAAAGGCTGGCCCTGATCTTAGTTATGGGACTGATAAAAGCATGGGAGCTTGAAAACAAAGCTTTTAGACTACATTTTGAATTCAGAGAAGTGCATTTAAAATACGGAACTTATCTTAACATTTTAATCAGTTTTATGTATTTCCTGTTATGTTTCCTCTATAACTGAAGTTAAAGCTATTAATTGAAGGTATTTCTGCAGCTGCAGTGCTGTATAGTACATTATTTTCCAGTGGTTTCTTTGGTCTGTTTAGGTGTTTAATTTCTGAGTATGCCTTATTTTATTCCATTTTTATTATCTCTTTTGAAGTTTTCCTACACATCCTTTTCCTGTTATGCTTTTAAACTTGAAGGCTTTTGAGTTGCTTGTCCCTACTGTATATCTGGGATTGGAAGCTCCTACCAGCCTCATCTTCTGTGTATCTGGTGCAAGAAGCTCCTCTAAGTCTTGTCTTCTCTTCTCTGCTCATCTTACTAAGTACTGACAGATGAAACTGGGAAGGTCATCCCCTTAGACTGTTAACTGTGTGTGTGTGTGTGTGTGTGTGTGTGTGAGTGAGTGAGTGAGAGACTCATTGCTGGCTTGTCTCTTTTGAATTGCCTTGTAGTTACTTGTAGCTAGTTGTTAGATATGTTTCTGGTACCTATTCACATTTGGCTAACTGTACTGTGATTTTATATTAAGAAGACTAAGACTGTAATTCTAGTGGGAGTAGTAGAGTAACCTGTTTTGTTTGAGTTGCGATACACACATGGAGGCTTAAGTGGGAATTACTTGATGTTCTTCATTCCACATTGCTGCAGTCCTAACTATTGGGTAGTCCGCTGTCCAGTCGGCCCGAATACCAAAGTATATGGCTGACGTCGGTCAGGGCGCATTAGACTGACGTCAGTACGTCAGGGTACTAATGCGCATGACCGACGTCATATCCTCAGTCTTTTTTGCCGCATGGTCCGATGCAGAAGCAATTTTGCGAGTGCAGGTTGGCGTTCTGAAAGTTTCTGAAGTCAGAGTTTCAGACCGAATCAAAGTTGGCTAAGTACCCGTTAGAATATTTTGGTTTTTTCTTGCCTCAGTATTTAACCGGATGTCAGAAAAAGTGAATAACTGTATTTCTTGTGGGAAACAGATACCTCATAGGGATTACCATACTTTGTGTATACCTTGTTTAGGGCCTGAGCACGACGTTGTTGGATGCCGCTCTTGTGCTAGATTTAACAAACGCACTATTAAGAGAAGGTTAGACTGTGCCAGGTTAGTTTTGGGAAGCGTTGTAATTATAAAATGCCGCCGGATGCTCCGGCCGCTTCGCCAAAAAGCGCAAGGACAAAGCAGCAAAGCCTAGAGTGGAAGAACCGACAGTCCCTGACGCCGGTTCTTTAGAAGGCTCAGTGGAGCCGGAGGTTCTGCCAGGTGTTTCTTTGGAGTCTCAGGGAGAGACTTTACTGTTACAGGATGTATCCTCTCAGGAAGTAGGCCAGGCTGAGGGGCTTCTCAGGTGGCTGTTCTTCCCTCTCTTCCTAAGGTGGTTAGAGCCTCCCCTTCTGTTTCCAAGGCTTCTTTGAGAGGCAGGCCAAGTTTAGCTTCAGTGGGGGTTTCTCCTAGTGCTTCTGGGTCTTTGCCTAAGAAACATATGCTTAAAATGGCAGAGGATTTGATTACTATGATTAGAGGTTCTATGCCCCCTCCTGATAAGAGGCCTAGGGTGGAACCTGAGTTTGAGAGTTTTGAGCAATGTTCGGAGGCTTCTGAGTCTTCGACTGAAGACTTGCAGGAGTATCCTCCTTATTCTGATTCTGATGTGGATGATTCTACTCCTTCAGCTTCTCCTCCTGAGGATTTTTCATTTTCAGAGACTCTGCATTCCATGAGGGAGCATTTTAAATGGGAAGGTCAAGATTTCTCTGATTCCAGGAAGAGACTTAGGGAATTCTTGTTTTTACCCCAGCATAGGCCTTTAGCTATACCTCCTGTTCTGAATGTGGTGGAAGATGTTTTTACAGAGGCTTCCCTGAATCCTGATTCTTTGCCTCCTGCCCCAGTTAAACCGGATAGGTACTATAGGGTGCCTGAAGCTCATAAGTATCTTTTTAAGAGTCCTAGGGCAGACCCGGAAACTGTCTCTCAGGGGCCTAAAGGTGTGAAGGCCTCTGTTGTTAAAAATCCTATTCCTCCTGATAAAGAGGCAAGGGCTTTGGATAGATGGGGAAAGAAAGTGTATACTTCTTCCACTTTAGCCATGAGGGCGTTGAATTGTCAGTTTCACATGTTAAAATATCAGAATTACCTCCTTTCACAATTGAAATCTAAGGTGGATGCTCTGGCAGAAGGTATTGAGTGTAAAGAGTTGCAGGATTTAGTTCATGTGTCTGAACAGGTGGGTAAACATTCCTTGCAGTGTGGTTTTGATGCTGTGCAGGCCTCCTCGAGGGTGGCTGCCACTGGTTCTGTTCTTCGTAGGCATGCCTGGTTGAGAGATCAGAATTTAGCTGAGCATGTTAAAACAAGGATTTTGGATGCTCCTTTGCAGTCTGATGTGTTGTTTGGTTCGCCTGTGGAAGCAGTTTTAAAGAAAATGGAGGACAAGGCTAAGTCTATGCAAACTGTTAAGGATTTTTGCAGGTGCAGCCTCCAAGTTTAGTAGAAATTGGCCTACTAAGGGATGGACTTATCCTGCTTATGATTCCCAGTCTAGGGGTAGGTCTAGACGTGGTAGGGGCAGAGCTCAAGGTTCTTTTAGGCCTAGGACAGGGAGTTCCCCTGCTCAGACTTCTGGTGAGGGCAGGGGTCAGTCCTTTCGTAAGCAGACCCAATGACCTGCCTTTTCAGCTGCCAGTACGCTCGCCTGGCAGCACCTTTGGGAGGAAGGCTGTCTCTTTTCAAAGAAAATTGGGATTTAATTACCCAAGACAGATGGGTTCTGGATATCATTCACCACGGTTACAGGTTTTATTTCCATACCTTGCCTCCTTTCAAAGGCATGCCAGACATTCCTCCTCTACAAAGAAAAGAGGCTCACAAGCAAATTTCTCTGTTGCTCCAAATAGGGGCCATTCAGCCAGTTCCTGTGCCAGAAAGGGGCCTAGGATTTTATTCTCGCCTGTTCCTAGTACCAAAGAAGGGGAACACGTGGAGACCAATTTTGGATTTATCTATCCTCAACACTTATCTGGACATTCCCAAGTTCAAAATGTTGACGTTACAACAACTTTTACCTCTGCTGGGCAAAGATCACTGGATGGTAACTTTAGATCTCAAGGAAGCTTACCTTCATGTGCCTATAAGACTAAGTTGCAGGAAGTATCTGCGTTTTCGGGCTGGAAATTCTCATTATCAGTTCTCTGCATTGCCCTTTGGCTTATCCACTGCGCCCAGAGTATTCACAAAGGTTCTGGCTCCAGTGATAGCTTACTTCAGGTTAAAAGGAATTCAAATATATCCTTACTTGGACGACTGCCTGATTCTAGCTCAAGAAAAGGAAGACCTTCTACAGCATTTGGATTATGTCATAGCAGTGCTAAGATGCCTAGGGTATTCTGTGAACGAAATAAAGTCCAGTCTAGTACCCTCTCAAGACATGTGCTTTCTGGGTGTGAGACTGAATACAGCAGCCCAGATGGCCTTTTTAACCCCGGACAAACAAAAGAATCTTTCCAGTTACTTCCATCAACTATCTCTTCAGTCCGGGCTGACTGCAAGGACAGTCCTTCAAGCCTTAGGGTTCATGGCATCTTGTATTCTGGTGCTTCCCAATGCCAAACTGCATATGAGGAAGCTGCAATGGTATCTCAAAAATGTATGGACACAGCACTGCCAGGATTTGGACACTGTCATTCAAATAATACCTTGCATTCAAAAGGAATTTTTGTGGTGGGCTCAGGAATGTCACCTAAACAAGGGACTCTCTGTGACCCGGCCAGAGGCGAGTCAGATTCTAACGACAGATGCCTCAGACATTGCTTGGGAGCTCATCTAAATGCAAAGTGGATACAAGACAAGTGGCCTGCCAGACTACAGCATCTACATATCAACATGAAAGAGATGTTAGCAGTCCAGTTTGCATTAATGGCTTTCAAGGAGTTACTTCTTCCAGGGCAGGTGTTGATTCTAACAGACAACACAACTGTCATGTGGTACATCAACAAACAAGGGGGAACACATTCTTACCCATTGTGCAGGCAAGCAATGATTTTATGGGAGACTGCGCTCAGCTTGCAACTAACTCTTCAGGCAAGGTTTCTGCCGAGCACAGAACTCCTTAGCAGATGTGTTAAGCAGACAAATCATGGATCCCCACGAGTGGAAACTGGATCTTCATGTATTTCAAAAATTGACAGTGTCATGGGGAACTCCAGACATAGATCTGTTCGCTTCTCCACTAAACCACCAGCTGCCAAAGTTTTGCACAAAGAGGTTTCATCACACAGCTTGGAAAATGGATGCTCTTTCTTTCAGTTGGAAAAATCTTCATGTGTATGCTTTTCCACCTCTGCCTCTTCTCCCAAAGGTGCTTCTAAAGGTCAGACAAGACAAGCCAAGGATGATTTTAATAGCTCCAGATTGGCCTCGGCAGCACTGGTACCCATTACTGAGGAGTCTGGTAAGGAAGCCTCCATGGCCTTTACCCTTGATTCCACACCTGTTGTCTCAGAGGGACGGTCACCTGCTCAATGTCAAGCTTCACTCTCTTCATCTAACAGCCTGGCATATTCTGTTTTGAAAGACAGCAGGTCTCAACTTCCTCAACAAGTTTTAAATGTGATTATGGAAGCCAGAAGACCTAGTACAAGGAAAGTGTACGCAGAAAAATGGAAGAGATTTTTATTTTGGAGTGCAGCAAACAATTTGGAGATTTCTGAGCCTAATTTGACTGTGGCTCTTCAATATCTTACTGAGTTATTGGACAAAGGTTTGTCTTTCTCTTCCATTAAGATTCATGCTGCAGCAATTTCAGCTCACTATGATTGTGACCCACCATTGTTTTCGCATCCTTTGTTCAAGCAATTTCTTAGAGGGGCAAAGAATATAAGACCCCCACGTAGAGCTCCTACTCCTGCTTGGGATCTCAATTTTGTGTTGGAGAAACTTACTCTACAACCTTTTGAGCCTGCGGCTACTGCTGACTTGAAATACTTGTCATGGAAGACTGCTTTTTTGTTGGCCATTACTTCTGCAAGAAGGGTTTCTGAGTTGCAGGCCCTTATGGCGGTAGAGCCTTTCTTGATTTTTCATAAGGATAGGGTATCTTTACGTACTAATCCTTCCTTTATGCCTAAGGTGGTTTCTAGTGTGGCTTTAAACCAAACTATTCATTTGCCTACTTTTTATGCAGATCCCCAAAATAAAGGGGAAAAGATTTTGCACACTTTAGATGTACACAGGCAATTGCGTTATTATTTGAGCAGGACTAAGGATTTTAGGCAGTCTCAGCAGTTGTTTGTTTCTTTTGCTTTGGGTTCGCAGGGCAAGCCTGTGTCAAAACAAACCATTTCTAGGTGGATTGGGTTTTGCATTGCATTTTGTTATTCCCATCATGGCAAGGAGATTCCAGCTGGGATTAGGCCTCATTCCACTAGGGCTACTGCCACTTCAACAGCATTTCTAAGGGGGGTGGCAACTAAGGATATTTTGGAGGCAGCTACTTGGAGTTCAGTGCATACTTTCTCTAAGCATTATCACCTTCCTCTCTACTCTAAGTCTAGGGCTGGTTTTGCCACAGCTATTTTGCAAGGCATGTTGTCTGTTCCTGCTTCCTTATGATTTGCCAGCCTCCCTTACCTCTGCTTTGGGATTCTACCCAATAGTTAGGACTGCAGCAATGTGAAATGAAGAACATAGTACAGTTTTGTACCTACCATAAATGTAGATGTTCGAGGATCCACATTGCTGCAGTCCAATTTACCCTCCCTCCTTCCCCTCTGTGTTTAGGGGTGGTTGTGTAGGTGAGGTTATATTATGGAAATTTTTTTTATTGTACATATTTTTGGTGCAGGTATGTTTGGAGTTTTTGGTTTTGGCCTTATTTTTTCAGGGTCTTCTGACATCTGGGGCAAGAAAAGACTGAGGATATGACGTCGGTCATGCGCATTAGTACCCTGACGTACTGACGTCAGTCTAATGCGCCCTGACCGACGTCAGCCATATACTTTGGTATTCGGGCCGACTGGACAGCGGACTACCCAATAGTTAGGACTGCAGCAATGTGGATCCTCGAACATCTACATTTATGGTAGGTACAAAACTGTACTTTGTAGCTAGTTTGTCGTTTCTGATGTATTTGCACTTTTAGTGTTTTTATATTAAGAAGACTGGGACTGTAATTCTAGTGTGAGTAGGAAGGTGGACTGGGACTGTAATTCTAGTGCGAGTAGGAAGGTAGTCTATTCTATCTGAAATGGAAAACACACAAGGAGGCTTAAAGTGAAAATTACTTGTTGTAGCTAGTTATTTGATTTGTTTCTAATAATTTTTCACTTCTGTCTAACTAAAGGTTGTTTTTACAGTAAGAAGATTTGGCCTGACAATCTAGTGGCAGTAGAAAGGTAGCCTACTCTGTCTGAGTTTAAAGACACATGGGGGGTTTAAAGTGACAAGTACTTGTAACTAGTTGGCACCTTTTCACACTGAGATTCATAGATTATTACTAGTCTGACAACCTGGGGGAGGAGGGCTTTCTAAGCCTTGCCAAGGTTTCTTGAAAGAATAATGATGTCCTGTATCCAAATAGGACAGTGAGAGCCAGGCATTTATAACTTACCCCTGTCCATAAGGGACATGGGTACTAGGCCCGGTGTAAATCTCCAAGTCCCCATCCACTGGTCTAGGTTGCACTTCAGTTGGGTAATAGACGGACTTAGCTTCACATGGATGGGAAGCCCATTCAATAGGAGGGGCAGTCTCTGGGACACATATCTATGTCTCCAGCATATTCTGTTTAATGTACAGACAAAATTCAGGATCTTAGACCTTGTATTTCTGGTACTGCTTGACTTATGAATATGCAGAATATTCATAACTGTGAGCTTTGCAGATGCCTTGTAAGCTAGGCATAGATCATCCCTCAGCAATCTAAGGTAGACTGAGTAGAGAGAAAGGGCTTTTAGGCACTCTGCATAAGGCAGGTTTATTATGTCTTGTATTCTTTTTGTAAGGAATATCTAAGGTTTCTCTTGTTGCTGAATATGCCTGATCAAGTACATACTGAAGGGAACATTGTACCCTATGATTTGTATGATAAGGGCAGAGTACAGTGGGACTCTTTGGACCTAGATGCCATGCCTTTACTTATTAGTTGCACAACGTGAAATAATTTCCTCACCGCTGTGACAGTGTGGTAGTTGAAGGTAAGGCTACTGTCTATGTGCATACCCAAATCCCTGATGACTGGGTTGACTCTTAGGATTGTATTATTAACATGGTAATTTAAATGGGATGGATGACTTCCTAAAGGGTACAATTATGCATTTCTTAGCATTGAGTTTAAGACCATGGCTTTTCACCATGTGTTCTTGAAGAATGCAAGTGTCTGCAGGGGAGTCGACGATAACCCCCAGCTTGCAATCATTTGCAAACTTAGCCATAAACCTTGGCTAACCAAATTGTATTTTTACATTAAGAAGACTAGGACTGCAATTCTAGTGGCAGTAGAAAGTCAGCTGGTCTGTTCAAGTTGGGAAACATGCAGGGAGGCCTGAAGTGAGATTGTTTCATCAGCTAGAGGACTCTTTTAGGGAGTTAGTTATTTGATGTTGATCTGCACTTGATAGCTACTTTTGCTGTGCTTGTACATTAAGACATTCCAGGATCATCCACCTTGTGGCAGAAGGTGTTTACCTGGTCTGTCTGAGTTGGGAAACACTCAAGAGAGCTCAAATTGTAGTTGTTTAATAACTAGAAGATACAGGAGTTAGTTTTCAGTACTGCTGACTACTCAGCAGCACTTAAACGTGTCCATTGTAGTAGCAAATGCTTACTTTGTAATTTTAACCTATAAAGCTAGTATTTGAAACTTTAACCTGTAACACAAAAAGCTAAGCTTAGGGCAGGTAGTTAGCACACTGACCAGTACTAATACCAGATCATAACGCTGACCTCTAGCCTTAACCTTAGATGCCACTCAGGTGACCCATGTAAAACCAAGTCCCTAAACCATAATAGCCCAACCCTAATACAGGTCCTGACAATGTGGACATGCAATGCAATATTCTAAAGTCTCTGTGGCCATCTTGGTTGATATGGGTATCCCGAGACAGTGTAGCATTTATCTCATGTACTCAGACAGCCTTTTAATCCTCAAAGAAACTAACACAGTACATGAGAAATGTATATTAACTTTTTTGGAGATATAAATTTTGCTTATAGAGACAGTTGTCAAGAACACACACACTACATCCTTTACACATACCACTCACTTCACATATAGACCTTCTTATGCTGAGACACTAAAACAACCTTCCCAAACCTGAAAGACCTCCTAAAACATCAAACAGCAAAACCAGTCCTCAGCAAACCACATGCCAAAAGCAAACACCACACACAAGCTTGTGCCCAATGATCTCCCAAGAACAAAGCCCATAAGACAAACAAAGACTTTATCTAGTAGTCTTGTCATAGGGGTTCTATTGTAAGATACACAGATACCCCTCTTGCCAGGCTGAATAAAGAGAAAATAACAGCTAGTTGCCTATCTGGAGTTAGGATCTACAGTGCCACACACACACACTCAAGTCACTTCACCACAGGTAACAATATTATTCTATCAATAGTCCATGTGTGTGTAAATGACCTGAGACATACTTCACAGGACTATATGAAAAGACACATTATGCATCTCTCTGAATATGTGTCACACAAAGGTATGCGCCTTCCATTGAGCAGCATTCTACCTTCTGCAAGGATGATGCCATAGTATGACAGAAAATGATTTGTTTTTTAATAATTGGCTTAGTTTCAGGTATCACTCCAGGAGGATCCAATCTCTGTCAGCATGGGAGGACATGGCAAACAGACTATGTTGCTTTGCTAAGGGCAGTCTTTACCTGTCCTCCCCACATGCTTTCAGATATTGTCTAAAATTTCATCTACACCCTTAAGATGCTACTGTTCAATGCTAGGAGCTTAAACAAGAATCCCCAAAGCCTGCAGGCTGTCCTTACTCTGTGCTCTTACAGAAATTTCATTTAAAGCCACAGAAAGTACTCCAGCAGTGCAAGGCTACAATGCATTCTACATATTTAGGTCAACAGCAGCCCAGACAGGGGTTTAAGGTGGAGGTGTCTCGATCTACATTAGCAACAAAACAACCCCAACTTGGTTAAACATTATGATGCACTGGAGTTTATTCATGTCCAAGTCTCCATAAACAAGGTTCCTTAATACATACTGGCCAGCTACAGATCACCCTCCATGACCGATAAAGTTCACAACTCTTACCTAGACCTAGTACCCTATTCATGGTAGACGTTTACTACCTCTCTACAGACTGGGAAATGTACACTTCCTCTAACTCACAGGGACAGTGTTTAATGGGCTTTATCAATATGAACACCCTGGACTAGATAGTGCACGCTCCAAGCAGAGGATCAAATTATCTGGACCTAGTACTCACCAACATAGGAGAGCACTGCACCCTCCCTTGTGTCACATTCTCATTGGTGAGGTTGGGCCAAAAATTCATGGCTCCACCAAACTCTGAGAACACAGCTACCTATGCAGAATTATTCAAAGAAATCATGTAAAAAATATGTAAATGACTGCATTGTGGTTGCAGTGTCTACCAGATGTAAGCCCAAGTCTAACACCAAAAACAAACTCCACTGATGGAATCCTTACCTTAACAAGGTGTATAACAAAAGAAAAAAAATAATGTCCAGAATCAGGAAGAGCAACTTTCATAGAGACAAGAAATCTCAACAGGAAACTAAGAAGTCTAATAAAGTCCAACAAGGCCAGTTACGATGCCAGGATAATCTCCCAGGCTAAAGACTATCATAAAGACGACTTCAGCTATTTCAGGAACCTTAAAGGTAACACACAGCAGTGTGCAGAACTTGCAGTAAATGATACAACCTTTACTGACCAGGGTGACATGGAGAATCTGTTGGCTGATAAATTTAGCTCTAATTTCACCTCAACCCCCCCCCCCCCACTACATGCTGTGAAATCCCTTCTGACGTATCCCTCCCAACTATCAACAAGGAGCAGGTCCTGGCAGCACTTACTAAGACCAAAAACACTGCCTTAGTAGGCCCTGACAATATCCTTGGTTGCCTCCTAAATAGCCTAAAACATGACCTAACATGACCACTTCAGGCACTCAGCAGCTACTGCCTCAAAACACGTTATGTGCCAAATGACTGGAGTGCTGCAATGGTCATCCCTCTTCATAAGGGTGGACGAGCAACCAACCTTTGAAACTATAGTCCCATCAGTCTGACAAGTCTAATATGGAAAGCCGTGGAATGAATTATCATGGAAATGATCACCACTGACAATGGCAAACTACAGACACTGGACCCTTCCCAGTTTGGCTTTGTTCAGGGAAGGTTGTGCCTGGTCAGCCTGATAGACTTCCTCAAAAGAGTCACTAAGGCTATGAATAAGGGAAAATGATGCATACCACTTACCATAACCTGGCAAAGGCATTTGATGCAATACCCCATTTGGGTATTAATGACAAACTCTCAGAACAAGGTATAACTCCCTGCATAACTCATTGGATTGCTGGCTGGCTTACAGGCAGGAATCAAGAAGACAGAATTGTTGAGACTACCTCCATCTGGAGACCGGTCACCACTGGAGTACTTCAGGGCTACAGGTTGGGTCCATTCCTGTCTGCCATCTACTTTGCAGAAGTTAGGGATAATCTCAAAGGCCTCTGGCTAAAAGAGATCAGAGATGACTGTAAATTGAGAGATTCCTGTCCCGACACTGTCATTCTACGAGAAGGTCTAACACAAACAAATGACTGATGTGAAAGCCATGGATTAAAACTCAATGCAAAGAAATGCATTATAGTGCCCTTTGGGAAAACATCCACACAAGCTAATTACTCCAGCAATAAAACACCCTTAAGAGTCGAACCGGTAGTTGAGGATCTGGGAACATATGTAGACAGTAATCTGGCCTCTAGCCAGCATGGTAAGAAAATCATTCTATGTCACCCAGCACATAAGCAAGGGTATTGCATTCAGGTCCAAGGAAGTTATAGTGCAACTTTACTCAGCCCTTATCGGACCCGTCATTGAGTACTATGCCCTCTTTACCATGTACCTAACCTGCAAGAGTTGGAGCTCCCTCAAAGGCTCCTTGCCAGGAGAATCCAAGGTATGAATACCCTGTCCAACACAGATCACCTTAAGACCCTATCTCTGTACTCAGTCTCATGCAGGTTACTGACAGGCGACTTAATCCTGGCATATAAGACATCCCCAGATTCAGCTCTGATGCATCTCCTGCACATCTGCAAAATAAATAGCACCAGAAACAATAGATCCAAGGACCTGAATTTTGCCTGTGACTTAAATAGAGAATACTGGAAAGAACAATATGTACCTCAAAGGATCCTCGCACTATGGAATAAGCTCCTCATCTGCGCAAAGCAGAGTTCATCCTTGACCCTATTTAAATGAAACCATGACCATTAGATGAGAAATTGCAAATTTACTTCTTGTCTAGCCCCCATGTCGCTGATCCCCAACTAACATACCTCCCAGATAATCCATAGTTAGCTCCTTACTAACATACCCCACCTTATAGGTGTTCAGTGTACTTGGGGGACAAAACTAGGTTGGGTTTCATGACTAGACACCTATGAACTACACACTGTAACCTTAAAAAAGGACAGTCTTTGATTTGTGGTACTCAGCTGTGGAGAAGCACATGATGTTATTGGAAATCACTGCTCGGCTGACAGTATGGTTAACAGTTAGTTTAAATGCGGATCTGAGCTACTGAAAGCTGAGGGCTCTGAGCCTTATAGAATGGCTTAGATAGATGGGGAAGTGACTTAGAAAAGCAGTAACAGGCTTCATGGTGGGGCTGATGAACAGAAGCAGTTTATTCAGGTGACCTGAAAGTAAGCAAGAATCAAGAAAGGCTGGTAGAATACTAGAAGGGCAGATTAGCCAGGAATTTAGCTGTTTTGTGTGTTTGTTGTTTAATCTGCACTTGAGGGCAACTTTTGCTGGAAGCTGATGAAGGCTGGAAGGGGCAGAATGGAGCACTTGTGACCTGAAACGACAGTTTTTTTTACCTGTCTACTACTTTAATAGGAGCATATCTGTGCAGAAGATGTATAGAGAATAAATATGAGTTACATTTGTAAGATCTGCGTTGCTTTTTTTAAAGCTGTCTCGCTATGTTAAACTCCTTTAACATAGAGACACAGTGTGTAAAAAGCAACGGAGATCTTGCTTTCTCCGTTGTTTTTTAAACCTGTCTGCTATGTTAAATGGGTTTAACATAGCGAGACAGCTTTAAAATAAGCAACGGAGATCTCCGTTGCTTATTTTAAAGCTGTCTCGCTATGTTAAACCAATTTAACATAGCGAGACAGATTTAAGACAGGTTTAAAAAAAAAAAAAAGCAACGGAGAAAGCAAGATCTCCGTTGCTTTTTACTGTTTCGCTATGTTAAATGGGTTTAACATAGCGAGACGGCTTTAAAATAAGCAACGGACATCTCCGTTGCTTATTTTAAAGCTGTCTCACTATGTTAAACCCATTTAACATAGCGAAACAGTAAAAAAAGCAACAGAGATCTTGCTTTCTCCGTTGCTTTTGGCCACAGCGCTGATGTACTGCATAGGCACATCAGAACTGCCGCGGATACCAGACAGATGCGGAAGGGCAGCAAAGAGGCATTATACAATGCCATTATTTAAGAAAAGTAATTATTTCTTTTCTTAAATAATGTCATAGTATAATAGCAATAACCCACTTCTGGGTGTGGGTAATGCGGGATTTACCCACGGTTGTCTTTGTTTGGTCCCTTGGGCTTCGCCCTCAGGACCAAACCACGCCAACCATGGGTAAATCCTGCATTACCCACACCCAGGCGTGGGTTATTGCTATATTCATACCCCTCCTACTAATTTAGCTTTCATTACTCCTTTTAGTTCTGACAGTGATACCATCATTTTCATTATCAACAAAAACTGGAATATGATTAAATTTGATAATGATATAAGCAATAAATTACCATCTAAACCAAAAATTATCTGGAAAAGAGGAAGGAATCTTAAACAGATAATACAAAGTGATACAAAAACATCATTTCTTAGAAAAAGAATGTTCCAATGTAACATGTGTAAATATTTTATACACATGGCTACAGGTGAATCGTTCACCATCAGGAAAGTGATACATAAAGTAAAATATAAATTTAACTGCCAGTCAAAAGGAGTGATTTGTTTAGCCCAGTGTAAAATATATCCTGCCTTTTATATTGGCAAAACAGATAGAAAATTATGTGAGCGTGTCTATGAGCATTTATATGCCATTAGGAAAAACAAGTTAGAAAATGCATTAGCTAAATACATTACAGAAAATATTAACCATTCATTTTCATTTAGAGCAATTGATACCATCTTTACAGATGGGAGAGATGGTCCAGATCAAGTACTACTTGAAGTCCTGGAATTATGTTGGCAACTTTATTGCAATGCCAGTGTTTCACCAGGATTAAATGAGATTTGTTCTCTCTATCCCATTCTCAAATTAAGAAGTTTGCGTAGATGAGATTACTTTAGATATTATTTGTATAATTTATGTAAAATGTGTATGATTTTTAGCATTTAATCAGTATATGCATATCAGTTCATGAATATTACCAGGAATGTAATATAGTTGTCATATTATGGGTTTGTTTACCCATATATTGGTTCTTAGTCTTTTTATTCTTCTTTTTATTTACTATTTATTAACTTAATAAAATATAATGGTTTTATTAGTACAATATTTGTTAGCCTTTATCTACATTCAATTCATTCCATGTACTCGATAAGCATAATTCATGTTTTGATGTGTCTGTTGTACTATTATTTTGTATGTGGCCGTATCAGAACAATATAGTCACATTGGGTTTATTTATAGTCAATTGTATCTAGACACATTATATTTTTATACTTTTAGTTTACCATATATAAACATATTTTATATTACTTTTTATATTTAGCAGTCTTAGAATATTATATTATGTCAAAACACCACTATATGAGGGAAACGCTTGATTATTGTTGCTGGGATACGGCGCTCATGTTTGGTGCCAACTTGATTATTTAAATTCTTTCAGCAGTTTGTTCTTGTTTGTCTGAAGAAGTCCCACAACATAGTTGGACGAAAAGCGCTTACTCTATATTCAGTAAATAAAGCTGGTTCCTTTGGATTACCCGTGCATTTCCGTGTGGATTTAATACGTGGCTTTGGAGTTTCGTGCGATTATTATCTACACTTGTGTTTGGCTTTGGTGTTTCGTGCGACTATTATCTACACTTGTGTTTGGACTTTTGTTGGCTGTTCGTTTGGTTCTGCAGTCTGCAAGTTTGTTTTTCTTCAGTTTGTCGTTTTTATTTGTTTGCAGAAGCCTGGAAAGATGCCAAAACCACGCGGCTGCAGGGTTTTAAGAGAGAGAGAGAGAGAGATCAAGGAGTTTGGAATTGACCCAAAATGGCCAATAAAACTACAGTGTCTAGGCAGTAACCACTCCTACAGGGACAGACAGGCTGCTCAGTGTTAACCAGTGCCACTGGTGAATACAGAGACTTCCCTTTAGCCCAAGTAAGCACTGGCCTCCAAGAAACTTACAAACAGTTCAGAACAGCAACTCTGTAACTGAACTTTTTTTAATTATAGAAAGTGGGAAAATAGCAAGATTTTTTTGTTTTTTTGTTTTTGTTTAAGGATATCAGAGACACACAAGTAGCAAACTAGTCAGAACAGTGCAATAAATGACCCCAACACGTGTGTGCTAGGTCAGAGGCAGGTAAAATGCAATTTTAAGAAAAAACAATTTTAAATTAAGTGCAACACAAAAAATACAATAAACAGGCTCTAGGTATGTTCTAAATACTGTTTCTAACACAGATATCAACTTTTGCAAGCAAGAAAACGCCGAAAAGTAAGCAGCAATGCAGTTTTTCTAAGAAATAAATCAGAAGAAAATACTTAAAATCTCAAAAGTGGCTCCTTTCTTCTTTCAGCTTTTTCTTCTCTTGGTAGGTGCTTCAGCAACAGCTATCAAGCCTGGAATGACTGAGGCCATTTATTTATTAACTTTTATTCTAATCAGACATCCGAGGATTACACACAACTGATTTCTTCAATGAAAGTAAAAAAAAAAAAAACAGACTAAATTTCTTTAGTTAGGTTTGATTTTTGTCCAGGCCATAATTGTGACAAAAGGGTGGAGGAAAAGTTATAAAATGTACCTTATATCTAGAATCCTATGGCTTCTGAGGGCCAAATAGCCTCCAGAATATCAGCTTAATTTTGTTATTTCCTCCATAGTTATTACACTGCAGTCTTGGCCATTTAGAGATTAGTGCAAAAATGCCAGAAGAAAATGAGGTGAGAATGAATTTCTTTCTTTGGCTCAACAAGTTTGGAAAAAAACTCTGAAATGCAACTTAGTGCATCTAGAAGCCAGAGGCTACTGGGAGACTGAGATCTCTGGTTTAATTTAATTATTTCCCCCTCATTTATTATGGTGCAAACTTGGCCATTTAGGATCTGTTGAAAGAATGTAAGTAAAATCTGAAGAGTGCAACAAAGTCTGAGAAAACAAGAAGAAAGCAATATGAATGATGTGGCAAGGCCAGCACTGGAGGGGGTAGATGGTACACCAGGGGTGTGGGGGCAGTGGACAGCGAGGGCTCCATGAAGTCCTTTTCCTAGGGTTTCATTTCATCAAAGACCAGAGTCAAAATACCAGTACTGCCAAGGACGGTCTCTTTTAAGTACATTGCACAGTGCATCAAAAAGGTTTGTTACACTCCATAATGCATATTATAAAACACGCAAGATACAACAATTCTTTTGACTGTATATTTATTTAGTATTACATATCATATACCTGCTTGCATAATAGTTTTAAACATGCCCTTGCATACACACTTCTCAAGCTGTTTAATTTAAGTTTAGCTACTTGATTTGTCCCTAATGAGTGGTGCAGTGCAGTGGTGATGCCACTCCATAAAGGTGGCCTTACAATTAACCTGGGTAGTTAAAGTCTTATCAGTCTTACAAGCCTCATCTGCAAAACCATGGGGTATATTATATCTAAACTCATAAATTGTGATATCAAGACTGTTGTTAGACTTGACCTCCAATGCTTAGGCTTTGTGAAGGGCAGATCTTGTCTATATAACCTGGTAAACTTCTTTAAAAGTATTACGGAGGTTGTATATGGTGGCTCTGCAGTGCATGTGGTATATCATGACCAGAGGCATAGCTGTCTCAACCAGCACTCTGTGCCGGTCCTACAAACTAATGCCTACCACCCAGGTGGCCAGATACATGTCCAATCCTTCCTGCCCCTGCTCTTCAATAGAAGAGCAAAAAAAAAAAGAGAAAGGTCCATTCCTCCTACTGGCAAGGTAGCCAGATCCAAGACCCTTCCCGGATGAGGTCCAAAACCTGTTAAAGAGCATGTCATTGCAATGAATTAAACTTAGAGCAGTTAGTTTGCTCATCAAGTAGCACTACCATAACCTAGCACTTTGTAGCATCTTATCCTTAACTCCAGAAACTATCCTAGGAGACCCTGTTAAAAGCCAGTCCTTAATCCTAAACAGCCCACCCTCCATGGATATGCAATTTCTATATGTCTCTGTGGCCTGCTTGATAGATTTGGACATCCTAAGGCAATGTATCAATTGTCTTGTTCTTAGACAGTCTTTAAAGAAAATAGCATATTGTGTGAGAGATGTAAATACACAACTTCCTCAAAGGCAAAAGTCACATACAAATGAGGTTGTCTAGAAAACTCAAACCACATCCCTCACTTGTACCCCTCACTGCATACACTGTCTTATGCTGAGGCACTTAAAATAAGTCTTTCCAAATTTCAAAGACCTTCAAAGCCACTTAATGGCAAAACTATTCCTCGGCAATCTCTAAAACACAAACCAAAAACAACACTAAACATCTCACATAAGCCTACATTCAGTGGTCCCCAAAGAGCAAAGCCCATAATGCAAGCATATGCTTTATTTGATACTCTTGTCAGTGGGAACTCCATTGTGCAATACACAGATGCCCTGCTCACTTGGTCAGACAAGGAGAAGATATCAGTTAGTTACCTATCTGGAGCCAGGATCCACAATATTAAGCATACACTCAAGTCACTACACCCCAGGTACAAATATGAGTCTGTCTTTATCCACATGGGTGTAAATGACCTGAGATATACCTCACTGGACTATATGAAAAGAGACATAATGAATCCCTCAGAATATGTGTCACAGACAGGTATGAGCCTTGCATGAAGCAGCATTCTACCTTCACCAAGGATGATGCCACAATATGAACATAAAATTATTGTTTTAATAATTGGCTTAGATGCCCTTCCATATCACTGTTGTAGTATTCCAAGTGAAAGGGATGTCCTGCCCAGGATAGCTCAACATCTTGTCAGTATACCAAAGCCTTTAATGTCTACAGGCATTGTATGTCATATGTATGCTCCCCTTGCAAGGTACAGGGTATAAAGGCGACATCTGGATCCACACACTTCAGAACTACTTTGCCACCAGTCCGAACACCATCACTGAATATTGGTCTGAATACCTTTCTTCTGTGCTAGTTACTGAGCCATTTTTCAGATAAGTGCCCCATTGGGGTTATTCCTTATCTTTCTCTGTCTTTTTTCAGTGTTGTTGGTTTCATGTCATCCAGGAATGGAAAATAAATGTCAGTGTGGGAGGCAGACTCCCCATAAAGATCATCAGAACCATGGTTTCTTCTGTCTGGGTGCTGTCCACGACAATATGAAGTGTTCTATCCGACAAACGTTTGTCCCAAGACCCTGCATAGTCACCTCTCCTCCTTGTCTATTTACCTTGAAAACCAACGTCTGAAGCTGTTGACTCAGGATGTTGTGACAGAGACTTCGCATTCTGAGGTCAGTCACTGGCCAAGAAAAAGACCAAAAAACTCAGGTCTGATATGGCTGCTGTCCAGCTTCCTCTGGATGTATTCCTCGAGGCTAGTGAGAGTGTAGAGGATCGTCCAGTCGTTGCTTCTGATTCCTCTACCATGACTCAGAGGCCAGCCTGTATCTGATTTCTCATATGTCCTCAAAAGCTGTATAAACATCTGCTAATGTCATTGTGGAGAAACCTCAGCTGATTATTTCTGAGAAACCGAGAGTGATTCAGCAGATCTTAGTAAAGAAGGAAATCCATACTACACTTATTGGGTGTAAACTAGGGTCTGACTCTCCCAGGGTTTTTTGTGTGGACTTCCTGTAGAAAAAAGAAACAGAAAACGAAGTCTATTTCCGCTGCAGTTAAGGATCCTCAATGTGAAGGACAGGATTTTACACAGGAGTTGTTTAAGGCTTTAATGGCTTTAGGGCCTTCTCAGAAGGTCTCTGTTCCTGCCCCTTCCCTGGCATTCCACTCCTCTTAAGAGGCCTAGGGAACAGTATTCCTCGGATGAGGATTCAGGGGAAGAATCATTAGCCTACTCTTCTCAGATCCCTTTCCCTTGTATTGTGGTTAAGAAGAGGAGGAGGATTCTATTAGTCCAGATGCCCCTTTAGAGGAACTCTCCTTTGGAGACACTATTTCCTGTATGGTGGAATTCTTTAAGAGTGATTGTTCTCAAGTTTCTGATATCCAGAAGAGGTATTATGAGCTCCTCTAGATGGAATCTCCTAAGCCTTCTGCTGTTCCTCCACTTCTAGCTGCCCTCCTGGATACCTTTTCAGCAGCTTCTGTAGACCCAGATTCTCAGCCCTCAACTCCTAAGTAACCTGACAGATTTTACAAGGTGCCTGATTATTGTAAATTTTTGTATAAATGCCCTTCTGATGATCCTTCTGTGGTATCTGTATCCTCAGACAAACCCTCCAAGCTTTTGCCCTTCATATAAGAATTGTAGGGCCATGGAGAGGCTGTGCAAATTATACTGCTGCTACCTTGTCTTTTAGGACTATAAATTACCAGACTGATATGACTAGGTATGTTTTAGCCCTCCTTTCTCAAGTTTCTCAGATGATTTCTAACCTTCCTGTTTGTGAGGTGAAGGCTTTGACCCTTTCTTTGTTAGGTTCTACCTCTCATGTTGCCTGCAACTCATTTAAGTGCAGTTATGATGCTGCTTATGCTTCTTCCAGGACTGCTGCATTTGGTTTTGTTATGAGGCATTACACTTGGCTTCATCTTCAGGTTTTAACTGATGACATTAAAGCCTAATTATTGGATGCGCCTTTGGATGATAAAAACCTTTGTGGTACAGCTGCTGCTGAACATTTGAAATCTTTCCAGGATAAAGGCAAAGCCTTACAGGAGTTGAAACATGTTTCTGCTTCTGCAGTTCCCATGTTTCAGAGGCATTAATTACCCTTCCAAATCTGCTTTTGTTCACAGTGTCTCACCCTCCACCCAAGGGTAAAAAGTGTTCCAGATGTGTACCTCCTGCTAAATCTACACAGACCCCTGTTCTTCAGAAATCTTTTTTTAGGACAAGCTGAGTTCCATTTGACAGTTTGCTTCCCTTTTTCCTCAGCCAAGTTTCCTTGTCCCTTTGCCTTTCCCGTCCCTTCCAAATTGGTTACAGATCACAACAGACTTCTGTATTCTGTCCATTATCTGCCAGGGGTATTTTATGGTTTGCAAAACTCTTCTTCCCTTTCTGGGCATGCCTCGACCTCCTTGAGAACAGCTTCCTCTCTTCCCAGGGATGCTTTGTTCTCTTTTGACCCAGAGTACCATTCAGGCTGTGCCACCTGGCCAGGAAGGAGGGGTTTTTATTCCAGAATGTTTCTGGTTTCCAGGAAGGAGGGGACAGGAGGCCAAGTCTGAACCTTTCTCAGCTCAACATCTTTCTCAAGGCCCCTTCCTTTTGGAGGTTGTCTCTTCAAACTGTATTTCCTCCTGTTCTATCCCAGGCCTTTCTGATGCCTACCTTCATATCCACATTCATCCCCTTTTCAGGAAATTTTTGCATTTCTGTTTCTTCCTTCCATTTTCAGTTCTCTGCTTTGCTGTTTGGCCTCTCTGCTATCCCAAGAGTATTCATCAAATGCCTCACTCCTGTTATTGCTTTTTGCAGGATTGCAAGATGAGAGGTGTTCAGATCTTTCCTTATCTGGATGACCAGTTCATTCAGGCCTCGTCCCCCGAGCATCTGCTTCAGGATCACCAGTTTACTATTTCCCTGCTCCAGAGTTTAGGGTTCACTATAATCTTTTGAAAATCAGTGTTGACTCCTTATCAGGATCATGTTTTCCTTGGTTGCAGGATCCAGACCATCCCTGTGCTGACTTCCCTGCCTGCCCCTAAGGCCCTGTCTCTCATCACCTTTTTCTAGTCTTGTCTTGCTCTGGATTCAGTCATGGCCAGGGAGTTTCTCATGGTCCTCGGGTTTATGGCTTCCACAATTCCCATGCTGCCTTTGGCCAGGATCCACACGAGAAAGCTTCAGTGGTACCTCAAGTCATTGTGGCTTCACCATTGTCACCCCTGGACTTCCTAGTTCCCTTTCTTCCCTGTCTCAAGCTCGAGCTTCAGCAGTGGATTTATTATGCCTCTCTCAACCCAGGGCTTCCTTTCCAGTCTCCAGTCCCATCTCAAGACCTCTCTACAGATGCCTCAATCAGGGGGTGGGGAGCTTCCTTTTGCTCTCTCAAGGTTCAGGATCTCTGGCCTCTTTGTCAGAGGTCAGATTACATCATTATCAAGGAAATGAGGACTCTACTTCAAGCTCTTCAGGTCTTTCGTACCCTTCATCATTCTAGGCCCCTCAAAGTTTTCACAGACAATGCCACAAGATGTGGTATGTTAACAATCAATGGGTACACAGTCTTACCTTCCTTGCAGGCTAGTTCTTCTAGTCTGAGAGCTAGCTGTCATGTATCAAGTGTCTCTTCGGGCTGTGTACATTCCCAAAGAGTATAGTCTAGTGGCAGACTCTGCGCAGGTCCATCACACAAGTTCACCAATGGATGTTTCACAGATATGTGTTCCTGGACATTGTTCCTTGGTGGGGTACTCCTCAGAACTGTTTACCTTCTCTCTGAACAAACAACTTCCTCTCTTCTGTTCCAGATTCCAAAGTTGTCTGGCTTGAAAAGTGCACGCCCTGTCTTTTCCTTGGTAGGGGATTTTTCTGTACACTTTCCCTCCACTTCCTCTGCTTCCAAGAGTCTTGCATAAGATCATGCAGGACTCTCCCAAGATCTACAGTAGGCAAACATGCAATAAAACATGTAATAAAAGTCAAGTCAAGTGAATTATAGAATTTTTAGAGCAATGTCAGTGCAAGGAGAAGCAGTGAAGAGAACTGGAAGTGAGGGTATGGTTCTGGAAGAAAAGAGGGGCACGAGGTAGTAAAGTTAAGTGGGGAAGTTGGGGGTCAGAGAGGTAGGGATGGAGAGTTGTAGTTAAGGGAGATTGGAGCAGTGACAAATACAAGTAGAACGTAGGTGTTTATGCGGACCTTTTTATTCATGAGCATGAGTTGCTTGACAGAAGCAGATGTGTAGGTGGAGACTGGCTAGGTGTTATTTAAGGGGACTTTATTCAGTGATATGACCACTTAGAGAGTAGGTGTTATTTGAGAGCTTTTTGAATTTGTGTGGATGAGCTGGCCAGACATAGGGATCTCTTGTCAAGGATAGCCCATTCATTAAGAATACTGCACCAGTGAAGAGAAGGACATCTATTGTTATGGCAAGATTTTATACAACTGTACTTTTCTGGTGTCACTTCAGGGGAGATCCAGTATCTGTCGGCATGGGAGGACATGATCAACAGACCACATGGATTTGTCAAGGTATACTGCACTTGTCTCCTCTAGGCTTTTGGATATTGGCTAAAACATATCCACCCTCTTACAGCCTTTTCTAGGTAATTCTAAAATGAACTACCAACATAGTGAAAACGTCTCCAGGCAGCGTTATAAGTGTTACTGCTCAATGCTAGGAGCCTAAACAAAAATTCCACACTCTTCAAGCTCTCCTCACTCTGGATAATATACACATCTGTGCCATAACCAAGACTTGGTTCAAGCTATAGAAAGTACTTTGGCAATGCAAGGCTACAGTGCCTTCCACATATTTAGACCAACAGCAGCATAGACTGGTTCCAAACGTGGAGGTGTCTTGATCTGGGTCTAGTTGAGAAGACCGAAATCTCAGTAGACTGACTTTCATAAAACCAAGATGACAATGCCAAACATTCAGATGACTGAAACACCATTTTAATGATACCCAGAAGATCAAACTGCTAGAGTGCCGACTGTATTGAGCATATCAGTCATAGACCTTACATAAAACTCACGGTCCATTATAACTACTGGCCCTCCTTTATCCGCAGGTCTAATGGAAATAGAGTTATCATCAGACAAATTCCTGAGGGCAGAATACTCTTCTTTTGATAAATTACAGGGCTGTTTAACTAACCCCCTTTTACTAAATAAATCAAAGATGTAATTTCACATGGCCGTTCAAATGCTTCCACACTGGCATTATCAATAGGATATGTGCTTGATTTTGTTTTATCATGTATTTGTGTATTCAAAAGTTTTTTATCATATGCATTTATAGTGTATAACATTTGTTTTGATATTTAGATATAATTTTAGGACTGCATTGTATGCATGTTGAAAGGAGGTACATTGTAACATGTATGATTGATATGCTCAATATACCTGAAACTTACATTAAAATAACTAACAGTGATTTAGATTCTATGGTTAAGGGGGTTAATGCCATGTTATTGGACTGTCTGTTGGGAAGTAGCATTACTATGGATTTATATAATTACTTAGTATGCGATAAACCAATCACTCCTGTTATACAAGACTTGCTGAAGGTACATAAGGACCCTCAGATACCACTATTCAGGCTCATAGTTTCTGGAATGGGTTGGTGCACTGAGGGATAGTTCAGGGCACATTTCCATGTTCGAACTGTAATTGGTGTAAATACCTGGATAGTAGTGGGGTATTTTTACACCCCGATACAAGTAAATGTATTAGGTTTGGAGTAGTAGCCAACTGCACTACGTATCATTTGGTGTATTTAGCTGTCTGTCAGCAGTGTTTTAATATAGGTATAACAGACAGACGCTTGCATGACCACATCAGGGAAACACATAAATAGTATGAATAATTCCATTAGTACTAATGCCCTGGCCAAACATGTATTGGCAGATGGTATCACCCATGAGTTTAGGCTCATGGCCGTAGAGGTTAAACATGTAGGTAACCGAGGAGGTGACATAAAAAACAGAGTTGAGTCATTAGAACTTAATTGGATAATTAGGATGAGGGCAAACAGAGGCAGAGGGCTAAGTGATAAAATATGTATAAAACCTGTACTCAGGAATAGACCTCTGCACAAATAACATGACTATGAAACAGATTCTATGTGTTTGATTTTGTTTTATCATGTTTTTGTGTATTCAGAAGTTTTTTATCCTATGCATTTATAGTGTATAACATTTGTTTTGATATTTAGATATCATTTTAGGTCTACATTATATGCATGTTGAAAGGAGGTACATTGTCTGGTCCCTCTACCAAGACTAAATTTAACCCAAATAATAATCCTTCACCTATACCTTCATCATGCTCTAACGCAGCCAACTCCCTTCTAATAGCTCACCTTAATATTAGAAGTATTAATAACAAAATACACCACCTCCATTCACTCTTGGACTTGCACTCATTTGATATTCTGTGTCTTACAGAAACTTGGCTAAAACCCTCTACTCAAGACCAGGAAATGATCCCTCCTGGCTATAACATACTTAGATGTGACCGGATAAAGAAGAAAGGTGGTGGTATAGCCATCATCTATAAATCTAATCTCCAAATTAGCCTCTATAATGAACTTCCATTACTAGACCCCAAAGCTGAAATATTATCAACCAAACTTCAAATTAACAACAACAAATCTATCTATCTAATTTGTTTGTATCTTCCCCCTGGTAATAATATTCATATTCTAGAAAACTTACTTAGTTCACTTTCTAACCAACTACCCCAAGAAACCATAATACTTGGTGACTTCAACATTGACTGGATAACCTGTTCATCCCAGCACCCTACTAACCATATTAATCTCTATGGGTTCTCTCAATTAATAACCACTCCAACTAGAAACCAAATAGGAAAGAAACAACTCTTGACTGGATCCTTATTAACAACCACCCTAGCATTTACACTCCAGGAACCCTTCCTGATAATATTAGTGATCATATGCTTACATATGTCATTAGACAAACATTGAATATTCCAGCGACTCATAAACTCAAGACATCCTGCTCAAAAAGATTCTTTAACCCTGATAATTTCCTAACTGAATTACAAGCATGCAACTGGTCTCCATTTACTCACCTTGAACTTAATGAAGCAGTGACCTACTTTAACACCAACTTTCTACAAATCCTTGACTATCATGCTCCTACTTGCTCTACTAGGATAAGAACCAAATCTGCCCCATGGCTAACTAAGCAAACGAAAGAAAAAATTATCCTTAGAAATAAGATTTGGGCTAAATGGAGAGCTACCAAATGTACATCTGATCATCTACTCTTTAAACAATTAAGAAATGCCACCAAAAAAGATACTCTTAGAGACAAAAAGGAATTTTATCTTCACCTTCAACAAACCAGTCAAAAAACCCCTCAAAAATTCTGGTCAGTTATCAATAAACGTCTTAAACCAGGACATTCAACTACTCCTACCCCTTCAGGCTTTAACCCCAACAATTCTACCCAGATCCCAGATGCCTTCAATAAGTATTTTACAGAAGCCATTCAAACCATAGCTAATTCATTACCCACATCTACTGCTTCCTTACCAAATACCTCTATTACCTCATCTAATGCCTTTCATATTCAACCTGTCGCTACATCTCTTATTTATAAGCTTCTCAAAAAACTTAAACCTTGTACCCCATCTGCTGACCAACTCCCGTCTGAATACCTACAAATTGCTGCAAAAGCTATAGACTACCCCATATCCATACTTATTAACAGGACCATCTCTGAAGGAAAAATACCCACCTTATGGAAAATATCTCATATAATTCCTCTACATAAAGGGGGCTCTTCTATTGAGCTCTCTAACTTTCGCCCTATTGCCTTACTCTCCCCATTAGCTAAGATAATGGAAAGATGCGTGCACAAACAAATTCTTCACTACCTTCTACAAAATAAACTTCTAGCCAACTGTCAACATGGCTTCAGACCTTTCCACAGCACTACAACTGCCCTCCTCTCCTTCTCTGACTCCATAAATAATAATCGGAACAATAATCTATTCTCCTCAGCACTATTCATAGACCTGTCAAAAGCCTTTGATATGGTTAACCATGATATACTTCTAGACAAACTTAATCTCTATTCTCTTGGCTCTCATGCACTGCAATGGTTTAGGAGTTATCTCCAAAACAGGGAACAAGCAGTGCTTTGGGACAACAACCTATCTTCCTTACTCCCAGTAAATATTGGGGTTCCACAAGGCTCAATCTTAGGTCCCCTCCTTTTTTCATTATTTATCAATGACCTACACTGGAATATACCACAAGCCACCTGCATTCAATATGCTGATGACTCAACTTTAATCTGCACTGCTAAAAATGTTGCCTCCCTCCAGTCCCTCACCCAAACAGTTTTCCAAAATGTAGAAAAATGGTTTATGCAACACTGCCTCCTCTTAACCCCAAAAAAACAAAACTTCTTCTCTTTACTCCTACTCACAAATCTCCCATACCATTCTTCTCTATCTCCTCTAATAATGCTACCAGTATTACCCCTGATATGACCACTCGACTATTAGGTGTAACTATTGACAACCGGCTTAATTTTGATGACCATATTAACACCACCACTAAAGCTGTTAACAAAAAAATTGTCACTCTCTACAGAATCAAACCCCTTCTTACCCCAGCAGCTAGAAAAACCATTGCCCAGACCCACCTGATCTCCACCCTTTTCTATGCCTCTGCTATATATACTAACTTATCTAAAACCAACATTACCAAACTCTCGACCTGTTACAATAGTATAGCTACATTCATTACTACTACTCCCCTCAGAACTCACCATTGTCTCAACCTCAAACAACTAGATTGGTTAGAGCTAAAGAACCAATTACTCATCATTCATAAGACTCTTTACTACCCTGACGATACCCCTAGCCTATCAAAACTGATTTCACATTATAAAAACCTAGCCACACTTCGCTCTGCCAATAAACTCCTAGTATCACTGACTAAATCGTACAATAAAGCTGGGGACTCATTATTTTCTAATTCCATTGGTAAAACCTGGAATCAACTCCCTCATGAAATAGCTAATCAAGACTCTAGCTCTCTTTTCAAAAAACATATCAAAGAACATCTTAAAACTCAATGGCTGTGTCCTTGTTCTAACCCCGACTGAAATCACATCTCCTTACTCCTAACTTTCAGCCCCCTCCCCTGACTGAGCTCCTAAATAACACTTTCAATTTTTGAGAGTTATATTTTAGAAATAGGCTCCACCTTATATTTGTTTTTCTCCCCCTTGCAATTTCATCTTGTGTTTTTGCCTCTGTTTTTTATTAGGCTAACTGCAGCATGATGCATTACTTTTAAATTTATTTTCCTATTTTAATTGTCTGCTTTTTGTAATTTCTTGTGTTTCTAAACAAGTCTACCTTTGTACTTTTTTATTCATATTAGTGTTTTTATGTGTTGAATTATTGTTTATTGCTTGTATTGGAGCTTTTCTCCCCGGGCCTCTACTGAAAACGGATACATGTCCAGCTAGACTAGCCCAGTCAACAAATGTAAAATAAAATAAAATAAATATTTATTATTTTTCCAGTATATCTAATATGTAGTTTTAACTAAGAATATGTTACATACATTTTTATAAGTAGTTGCACATAAAGATGTTTATTTATATGTATAATTTTAGAAAAGAACGGGGGGGGGTTCTATATTGCAGTGTGTTTTCTTTTTTTTTTTCAAAACAGGTTTATTGTTTTAACATATAAGAGAAATATCATAACAATTTTATACAAGTAATTAAAAATAGGTATTATTATAATATTCAACAAAACAACTAAAGTATTTACAAAGACATCCACTACAATCAGATCAATTAATTAAACTAAAATACCATGCTATTGAAATTAAAATTTTTTTAACAAATTTTGTAAATTATCCCATACAATATAATAAGATGTTTTTCTGTTTGTTCTTGTCCTAATTTTGTTTATTTCCATATGGCACACTATATTCATAACATTTTTAAATTCATTGAACGAAGGAGGTGTATCTGAAATCCAATTTCTAGTTATTATTTTCCTAGCCACTGCTAGAATAGACCATAACAAGGGAAGCTTAACCTTTTTAACACTTTGAGGTACAGGTGTGTTGAATAATATAAGAGATTTAGAAACAATGAAATTATCTGTAAAAAGAGCCTGCAAAAATTCATTAATTGACTTCCAGTATTCTTTCAACTTTATACAGTCATAAAACATATGAGCCCAGTCAGCATTAATTTCTACATTACATCTCTTACATAAATTATCTTTATTTATTTTATTTATCATCAAAGGTGTATAAAAAGATCTATGCAAAAATTTCCATGTATAAAGTCTCCAGACAATGGAAGACGTAGTTCTATAAGCAGATTCCAATATATATTGTTTATCTTGTTGATTTGGTGGGTCCCCATTAATAGAAGTGAAATAATTCCAGTATGAATCTACACTGTAAAAAGTTTCTTGTCTGATAATTTTATGTATGTATGAAAGTTTACTTTTATCAGAAACTTTATGTTGTAAATTTAATATCAAGTAATCAATCAGTGTTGGAATAGATTCTTTAACTGTTATAGACATTAGATCTATTTTATTAATGAGATGTTATCTAAAGGTCTGAACCTCTAACCAGCAAGTTTCTCTTAGATCAAATTCTTGTTTTAAGAAATCTAGATTTTTAACTTTATTATCAGATATCAACTGATACCAGTACTTTAGATCATTATCTATAGCTAAATGAGTTCCTTCAGAAGTAGATGACAAAAGCATACCCTGAGTATACATTATAGGGAATACAATAAAATTCCATTCCCTATACTTAGGGTGCATGAATATAAAGTTATGATAACTAATAATAATATTTAATGGGTAATAAACCATATGTTTAGGTGTAATAGGTGAAGTACAAAATTCCTTTAGTAACCATAACATGGAGTTATTTACAATCATATTTTTATGTGTTAAGGAGATTTTCATGAAGTGCATACTAATTAGCTCCCAATAATCTTTCCATTTTGTGACATATGACTGATCAATTAATAAAGTAATAACTTTTACAATAGAAGAGATAGTATATAAATTAAAGTCTGGAAAAGAAATACCCCCTTGAGACCAGCTATTAGTATGTTTCTTTAATGCAATCCTAGGTCTATTAGGTGCCCATAGGAAATTTAACATTAGTGTATTCAGTTTCTTGATAATTATTTTTGTAGGTGGAAGTATTATTGATTGTATTAAGTATAAAATCTTGGGGAATATTATCATTTTAATAATTGTAAGTCTCTCCTCCATAGTAAAAACATATTATTCCAGGTATTAAAAAGATTTTGTATATTAAGAAAACAGGTATTATAATTATTATATATAATAGATTTAATATCTTTAGATAGCATTATACCTAAATAAGTTATCTGACCTGAATTGGGTACATATTTAGTAAAATCACTAATGAGAATATTTTTTCGTGTATATATAGGTAGTATTTTAGTTTTTTCTTCATTGAATATTAAACCAGAAATACTTTTAAAATTCATCATGTTATCAAATAGAGACTGCATAGAAGAATTAGATCCTGCTGATGTAATTAGAACATCATCTGCAAAAAGTTGAATTTTGGATGTTGTATTTTCATCTATTTCAAAACCCTCTATGTCAGTACTGTTTCTGATAAAATTAGCCCAAGGTTCCATTACTAAAGTGAATAATAGTGGAGAAAGTGGACATCCTTGTTTTGTACCTTTAAGAATGGGTATTTTTTGTGAAACATATGTTCCTACCTTAATATAAGCCAACGTTCCTTTGTATAAATGCTCAATTAGATTTACAAATGCATCTGAGAAGTTTGTGCACTTCATTAAGGTAAACAGATAGTCCCAACTTACTGAATCAAATGCTGAACTTATATCAAGACTAATAAGTGTTAAATCTTTCTTTTCCTATTTGCAAAATCTATTAATGTTAAAGTTCTTCTTATATTATCAAAAGTATTTCTATTTACAATGAAGCCTGTCTGATCTATATCTATAATGCCGGAATGATTGTCTTCAATCTATCAGCAAAGATACTCATAAACATTTTATAATCAACATTAAGTAATGAGATGGGCCGA